>NW_024081760.1:291673-351217 GCF_003009895.1 Hyaena hyaena | reverse complement strand
ACAAGAGATCTGTATGATGAAAACTATAGAAAACTTATGAAGGAAATTGAAGAAGACACAAAGAAATGGAAAAACATTCCATGCTCATGGATAGGAAGAATAAATATAGTTAAGATGTCATTACTGCCTAAAGCACTCTACACATTCAATGCAATTCCAATCAAAATTGCACCAGCATACTTCTCAAAACTAGAACAAACTATCCAAAAATTTGTATGGAACCACAAAAGACCCCGAATAGCGAAAGTAATACTGAAGGATCTCCTAGACTCTTATTCTTTCTTTTATTTCCTCTCATTTTCCTGTTCAGCCTCTACTTTCTAGATGATCACCTCAACTTTATTTTCACATCTTCTGTTGACTTTTGGATATCTGCTATTATGCATTTACTCTTAAAGAAATGTATATCTATTTAAGTTTATTTATTTAAACTTATTAATAATAAGATTATTATTAAACTTATTAATAATAAGATTATTATTAAACTTATTAAATATCTTTATTTAAAAGGTATAAACTTAAAAGTTTATTTGTTTATTTAGAGAGAGAGAGTTCAAGGAGGAGAGGGCAGAGAGAGAGAGAGAGAGAATCTCAAGCATGTTCTGCATTGTCAGCAGAGAGCCTGACACAGGGCTCAAACGCATAAACCATGAGATCATGACCTTAGCTGAAGGCAACCTTAATTGATTGAGCCACCCAGGCACCCCAAAGAGCTATTACCTTATTTTTCAATATCCTTCAGTGCTTTTAAAAGCATTCTCTTCTTATTTCATAGTTGCAGTATCTTATTCTGTCTTCAGATTCAGATTTCTCCTCTTAGATTTGGTTAACTGCCTTAACCTAGTGAACAAATTTAGTATCATTAATTATTCTTATTGGTGGACCAATCTAAATTTGTATGCTCTTCCAACATGGTATAATAAGAACACAAAATAATATCATCTGTAGAGTAGATCTGGGGCACCTGGGTGTCTCAGTCAGTTAAACAGCTGACTCTAGCTTAGGTCATGATCTCGTAGTCTGTGAGTTCAAGCCCCACACTGGGCTCTGTGCTTACAGCTCAGAGCCTGGAGCCTGCTTCCAAGTCTGTGTCTCCCTCTTTCTGCCCCTTCCCCGCTCACGTACTGTCTCTCTCTGTCTCTCAAAAATGAATAAACATTTAAAAAAAATTTAGATAGATCTACTTTCAGGAAATATAAGAAATAGGGAAATAAGTAAAATGACATCAGGATGAAACAGTCAGTCAAATCCCAAATGTAGAATGTTCTGTCTACAAGGCAATTGACCGGGACTCCTCAAAAATACTGAATTTCATGAAAAACAATACAGAGGGACCGTTCTTTGGTAGTCTACAGAGACCCCCAAACAAAATGGAGCTTATGAAATCTGATTGCATTATGGGATTAAAAAGAAACATCAATAAAAATCACTTGTGGCCACAATGTGGAAGATCAATGACATAGAATAATTATTAATATGTTTACATGTGAAAATGGCATTATATAGGGAAAGCCCCTTTTTTTCAAGAGATACACGCTGAATTATTTAGGAGTGAAATTTCATGATTTGGCATTTAGAGAAAGCACAAACATGGCACAATATTCATTGCACTATTCATTCAGCTTTTCTTTATTTAGATTTGACACCAAGATAAAAGTTGAGGAAAGGTATTCTTTTCCTACACAGTCTGTTTCTTCTCTTATCTCTTTTTTTCTGTCTCTTCTCTGTCTTTCATGTTTAGAGGGTTTCCTCGAGTGACAGTTAAGCCCTAGTTGTCTGCTCATGTTTAAGAGTGGAAGAGTAACATATTGATCATGAACTGTGAATGTGGGTGGGGCTTGCTTACTATCACTGGACTGTTGTGTCCAGGATGGTTTTTTGGTGTGTGTTTGTGTGTGTGGTTTTTGTTTTGTTTTGTTTTTAGTTTTTCAATCTCCTACCTGAAGCGGTTAAGCATGGAATCTCAACGTCCATTGTATAAACATACCCTTAATTCTCCATTTTCACTTTGGCGCATGCCCCAAATATATCTGTCCCCCACCCCCCACCCCATTAGTGCAGAGACTCTCCAGTTACCCCCTTAGACCATCAATCTCAAGTAGAGAGAGGCTGGGGGGAGTGGTTGAGGGGCTCCAACAGACAAGCACAAGCATGTGGCTCTGGTTCCGTCTTTACTTCTATCAGGAGGAAGATGGCGCTGTCAATTCCTGGGTCCAACCAGGATGCCAATTGCCAACCCATGATTCCATTTTCTTATATTTGCTCCATCAGTTACCACTCACCCATCTGCCTTCAACTTCCAAAACTTTGTTGCCTTTGCCTCTTTCTCAGCTCTTTTTGGTCTTTTAGATTCCTGATGGCTTTTTAAAATCCCTTCACTCTCAAAAAAATAAATAAATAAAATAATACAATGAAATGAGTTCAGATAAGATATAAAATAAAATCCCTTCAGTCTCATCTTAGTAGAATTTGGGGGGTAGGCCATAGTATGGATGTGCATATAACCCATCATTTGAAACCAAGATTCTCAAGAATATATGTTGATAGGGGCGCCTGGGTGGCTTAGTCGGTTGGGCGTCCGACTTTCGCTTGGGTCATGATCTCGCGTTCGTGGGTTCGAGCCCCGCGTCGGGCTCTGTGCTGACTGCCAGCTCAGAGCCTGGAGCCTGTTTCAGAGTCTGTGATTCTCTCTCTCTCTCTGACCCTCCCCTGCTCACGCTGTCTCTCTCTCTCCTAGAAATAAATAAAAACATTAAAAAAAAAAAGAATATATGTTGATAAAGAAAAGAGTTGAGGATATGTTGATATGAAAAATAATATATCTTTTTATTTTTAAAAGTTGTATATAATACTGTTAGTATTATGCATAGAGAGAGTGTTGAAAGGACCTACATCTAAATAATGTGGATTAAAATTGTTAGGGTAGGATTTCAAATGAACTTTTATTTTATTCCTTTTGCTTATCTCAATTGCTAATTTTTATAGGGACAAATATTAATTTTTAAAAATAAAAAAGCCACATAAAAGCTACATCATAACAAATAGCAAATGCCCCATACCTTTTAATTGGTTTCTTAGTGGATGACCAGAATGCCAGAATTAAAAATTACTAAGAATACGAAGTGGAGTTCATGTAATTTCAAGTAACAGTTCCCATTTTAATTCTAAGTTTGCTGTTCCTGAATGACAAGTCCTTTCTTCATTAGGAAATGTGTCGTCTGACTGCAACAGAGACCAAAACTCCTCCATAGCTCCATTCTCAGAATGGTTGCCATTCCCCATCATGTAAAAAATGCAAATGTCTAGCCCAAGCAGGGAAGTAAATTTACTGTCCATTCCTTAATGGACAATGAGCTTTTTGTCTTATGCAAACTACAGCTTACACAGTGGCTGCCAGGTAGACTAGACAAAAGCAGCGTCGGCTTACATCCATCAGGCAGAGCCAGAGCTGATTTTGAATATATCTCCATCCATAACGAGTTCAGCAACACACTTGGAAGGAGATGGGAAATCATGAGACCTTGATCTGAAAATTTCAAAGGGCTTGAGGGCACCCAGTTCTACTCTCTGATTGTCTGCCAACAAGAGGCCAGTTCCAGGGGACATGGAAGTCATGTTCATTTGCCCTCTCTCCTGAGCAGAGACTGGCAGGTAGGACACGCAGTTTCAAGAGTTTGCTACTGTATTTCATTATTTCAAGTCTCCATCAAAGTCTGACGATGATATGACACTTGGTGAATTGTAAATTTTTCAAAGGAAAGGGTGCCAGAAAATTGAGCTTTCAGATAGATTGTAGAGACCCATGTCAAGAACTACCTTGCTTCCTACCTTATCACCCTTCAAAGTTAAGGCCAGATGTCCCTCTGGATCTCCTCTTTCAAATGATCTGACCTTGAATGAGGGGGTAAAACTCTGACTCACAGACTTTTCAGCTTAGCATCAATTTCCATTTTTTGTATTGAGGGCCTATACTTTCTGCTGAAGCCTTTTAAGTAGCACCTGACTGCTTTCTGCCCCAGATTTTCTGCAAATTTGCTAATCTTTGAGTTTCCATTCTCCTACTGCGGTTCCCATTCTAGGCCACCATTATCCTATACAACGGAAGTCTTACCAACTTAAATTCATTTCATTTACCTGTTCCTCTTCACTGTCTTCTCTGAACATAATCCTAGAGTTGTGCTGTTTACTGAACCATGGCTAAAAGTGACACTCTCTGCCAATGACTAACTAAGCAAGGTCTAGTTATCTTTAGACTTGCCAGGTAAAATCCTTATATATATAAGCTCAGAAGGGAGAAAGCAAGCAAATGTCTCTTTCCTTAGTGCAAATAATCTGGAGCAATTCTTGTACTTGGATTTCCTTTGATTATATGTCTTTGAATCACTCAGCTCCTAGATGGTAGTCTTTATCAACTATCTAATCTGTCTTACGTGTGGGTAGGATGCAGGCCACAAACTGAACCTATTAGAGAAGCATTCCTTGCAGAGTCCTGAAACCTCAGCTCAATTAAGTTTCCAGGTGAGCTTGTCTCTACAGCTTATCCTTCTTTGAGACTATGTGGGATCAGGGATACAATGGTCCTATTCACCTGGAACAAACATTTGCCTTCCCCCCTATCCAGTCCGCTAACCATATACCTTCCCCCCACCCTTGCACCCCACCCAGTTACCTTCAGTCTTAAAAGTGCCCTGATTTGGATTATACAGTATACAATAAACTCTTTTTATAGAAATGTCATTTCTCACTGTAAATATCCAAAGACTTTGTCTTTGATCATTGAATTTTAACTCTGATGTATGACTAGGTTTGCTATGCTTTAAGAATAAGAAAGATTTATTATTTGAATAAATCAGAATCTGGGATTAGACTTTATAATCTGATCTGGAGGATTTTGGTTAATCAACCATTCTGATCAATAGATAATTTTTGGTGTAGTATTCAATGTTCAATGCCTCTTTCAACATATGTTTGAAATATTTCTAATGTTCAAAGCAGTTTTCTGAGTAATCAAGTGTTCTATAAATATAAAACAGACATGGGCACATTAATAAGGGGCTAATAGAAGATTACCAAGGATTTATCAGGATAAAATAAATGCTCATGGTACTTATGATTAATATCTTTCTAGGTGTCAAGAACCTTACAGACATGATCCTAATCCTCACTACAAACTTGCTAATAAGTAGTGAATATACAAAGAGATTGACCAACCTGAACAATGAATACACCTGGAACATGGTGAGAGGAGATATAAATCGAAATCTCTTTGACTTCAAAGCCAGAGATTTTTGATGATTATTGAAAATACTGATTTATAAAAATGGATCAAATACAGAGATGCCATGATAAAGAAAATGAAATTGTTCAGAAGGCCTTTTCCTAAAAAGTCACATTCTCCTTTCCCTATCCATCTCTATCCCAGTTCCACTCTAATTCCTAAGAGTCTTTCCATAGTTTGCTCTGTATTAATTTAATCCTGGATGGATGGATGGATGGATGGATGGATGGATGGATGGATGGCTAGGTAGATGATTGATAGATAGATAGATAGATAGATAGATAGATAGATAGATAGATTTCTGTTGTGTAAATGCCCATTTTACCAAAATGAAGGATCTCGAAAACAATTTTATGTACCTTGCTTTTCTCACTCGACAAATCTTATGGAAGTCACTCCCTATCATGCAATGTAAATATAAGTCGCTTCTAATTTCAAAAAAATATTATATTTTTTAATGTTTATTTATTTACTTATTTTTAGAGAGAGAGAGAGAGACCAAGCAGGGGATGGACAGAGAGAGGGAAAGACAGAAAATTCCAAGCAGGCTCCATGCTGTGAGCACAGAGCCCGAGGCAGGGCACTATCTCACAGACTGTGAGATCATGATCTGATCCAAAATGAGGAGTGGACAGTAAGCTGACTGAGCCGCCCAGGTGCCCCTTACATAAAATATTTTATACATACATCTGCTGGCATGTATCCAATAATTCCCCTGTTGGTGGGCATTTGCTTTATAACCGTTTGTTGACTACTATGCCCAGTGCTGCTGTAATAATCTTCAAATAGAGATATTTAGAAATTATTACTTTTATTTTTATGAAGTGGATTCATAAAAGTGGAATTGTTGGATCCAGATAGCTGCGTGTTACTGATGTTATTAGATATCTCCAGGTAATCTTCCAAAGAGACAGTAGCATTTCTTATTTCTTTCATCAGTGGATGAAATTACATATACACATGCTTTCTTAGAAATATGTCTTCTAGATCTCTATGTATATGTTTTGCCAGTATGATGTGCAAAATCATTATGTTACTGTTCCTTCTATCTCTTTTTATATTTGATGGGCTTTTTTCTTTTATGTTGTTTTATAACTTAAAACAATATTATTGCTCATGTAAGAGTACACCTTAATCAGTTTGGTAGATGTTTACAGTCCTGCATTTACCACAAAAACAAAGTTCTTTTTTTTTTTTTTTTTTACAAATAGTTTATTGTCAAATTAGTTTCCACATAACACCCAGTGCTCATCCCCACTAGTGCCCTCCTCCATGCCCATCCCCCCTCCCCCCCACATCCATCAGTCCTCAGTTTTTGTCAGTATTCAAGAGTCTCTCATGGTTTGCCTCTCTCCCTTTCCCCCACCATATCCCCCCTTCTTCTCCCCCTTGTTCCTCCGTCAAGTTCCTCCTAATCCTCCTATACGTGCAAACATATGATATTTGTCCTTCTCTGCCTGACTTATTTCGCTCAGCATGACACCCTCAAGGTCCATCCATGTTGCTACACATGGCCAGATTTCATTGTTTCTCATTGCCATGTAGTATTCCATGGTATAGATAAACCACATCTTCTTGATCCATTCATCTGTTGATGGACACTTAGGCTCTTTCCATGTTTTAGCTATTGTGGAGAGTGCTGCTATGAACATTGGGGTACATGTGCTCCTATGCCTCAGCATTTCTGTATCCCTTGGGTAAATTCCTAGCAGTGCTATTGCTGGGTCATAAGGGAGTTCTATTGTTAGTTTCCTGAGGAACCTCCACACTGTTTTCCAGAGGGGCTGTACCAGTTTACATTCCCACCAACAGTGTAGGAGGGTGCCCGTTTCTCCACATCCTCGCCAGCATCTAGAGTTCTCTGATTTGCTCATTTTAGCCACTCTGACTGGCGTGAGGTGGTATCTCAGTGTGGTTTTGATTTGTATTTCCCTGATGAGGAGGGATGCTGAGCATCGTTTCATGTGTCTGTTGGCCATCTGGATGTCCTCTTTGGAGAAGTGTCTGTTCATGTCTTCTGCCCATTTCTTCACTGGGTTGTTTGTTTTTCGGGCGTGTAGTTTGGTGAGTTCCTTATAGATTCTGGATATTAACCCTTTATCTGATATGTCATTTGCAACTATCTTTTCCCATTCCGTTGGTTGCCTATTAATTTTCTGGGTTGTTTCCTTGGCTGTGCAGAAGCTTTTAATCTTGATGAGGTCCCAACAGTTTATTTTTGCTCTTGATTCCCTTGCTTTTGGGGATGTGTCAAGTAAGAAGTTGCTGCGGTGGAGGTCAAGGAGGTTGTTTCCTGCTTTCTCCTCTAGGGTGTTGATAGTTTCCTGTCTCACGTTCAGGTCCTTTATCCATTTTGAGTTGATTTTTGTGCATGGTGTGAGAAAATGATCTAGTTTCATTCTTCTGCATGTTGCTGTCCAGTTCTCCCAACACCATCTGTTAAAAAGGCTGTCTTTTTTCCATTGGATATTCTTTCCTGCTTTGTCAAAGATCAGTTGGCTGTATACTTTTGGGTCCACTTCTGAGTTCTCAATTCTGTTCCATTGGTCTATGTGTCTGTTTTTGTGCCAATACCATACTGTCTTGAGGATGACAGCTTTGTAGTAGAGGCTGAAGTCTGGGATGGTGATACCTCCCGTTTTGGTTTTATTTTTCAGTATTACTTTGGCTATTCGGGGTCTTTTGTGGTTCCATACAAATTTTTGGATAGTTTGTTCTAGTTTTGAGAAGTATGCTGGTGCAATTTTGATTGGAATTGCATTGAATGTGTAGAGTGCTTTAGGTAGTAATGACATCTTAACTATATTTATTCTTCCTATCCATGAGCATGGAATGTTTTTCCATTTCTTTGTGTCTTCTTCAATTTCCTTCATAAGTTTTCTATAGTTTTCATCATACAGATCTCTTGTATCCTTGGTTAGGTTTATTCCGAGGTATTTTATGGTTTTTTGTGCAATTGTGAATGGGATCAGTTTCTTGATTTCTCTTTCTGTTGCTTCATTATTGGTGTATAAAAATGCAACCGATTTCTGTACGTTGATTTTGTACCCTGCAACTTGGCTGAATTCTTGGATCAGTTCTAGTAGGCTTCTGGTGGAGTCTGTCGGGTTTTCTATGTAGAGTATCATGTCATCTGCGAAGAGTGAAAGTTTGACTTCCTCTTTGCCAATTCTGATGCCTTTGATTTCCTTTTGTTGTCTGATGGCTGATGCTAGGACTTCCAGCACTATGTTAAACAACAGTGGTGAGAGTGGACATCCCTGTCGTGTTCCTGATCTCAGGGGGAAAGCTCTCAGTTTTTCCCCGTTGAGGATGATGTTAGCTGAAGGCTTCTCATAGATGGCTTTGATGATGTTTAAGTAGGTTCCTTCTATCCCAACTTTCTCGAGAGTCTTTATTAAGAAGGGATGCTGTATTTTGTCAAATGCTTTTTCTGCATCTATTGACAGGATCATATGGTTTTTATCTTTTCTTTTATTGATATGATGGATCACATTGATTGATTTGCGAATGTTGAACCAGCCCTGTAACCCAGGAATGAATCCCACTTGATCTTGGTGGATGATTCTTTTGATATGCTGCTGGATTCGATTTGCAAGGATCTTGTTGAGAATTTTTGCATCCGTATTCATCAAGGATATTGGCCTATAGTTCTCTTTTTTTGTTGGATCTCTGTCTGGCTTGGGAATCAGAGTGATGCTGGCTTCATAAAATGAGTCCGGGAGTTTTCCTTCGACTTCTATTTTTTGGAATAGCTTGAGAAGAATTGGGATTAATTCTGTTTTAAATGTCTGGTAGAATTCCCCAGGGAAACCATCAGGTCCAGGGCTCTTATTTGTTGGGAGATTTTTGATCACTGATTCGATTTCTTCACTCGTTATGGGTCTGTTCAGGTTTTCTATTTCTTCCCGTGTGAATTTTGGTAGTGAGTGTGTGTTTAGGAATTTGTCCATTTCTTCTAAGTTGTCCAATTTGTTGGCATATAATTTTTCATAGTATTCCCTGATAATTGCTTGTATTTCTGAGGGGTTGGTTGTAATAAGTCCATTTTCATTCATAATTTTGTCTATTTGGGTGCTCTCTCTTTTCTTTTTGATAAGCCTGGCTAGAGGTTTGTCAATTTTGTTTACTTTTTCAAAAAACCAACTCTTGGTTTCATTGATCTGTTCAATTGTTTCTTTGGTCTCTATGTTGTTTATTTCTGCTCTAATTTTTACTATTTCTCTTCTTCTACTGGGTTTAGGGCGTTCTTGTTGCTCTGCCTCTAGCTCCTTTAGGTGAGCTGTTAGATTTTGGACTTGTGCTTTTTCTAATCTCTTGAAATAGGCCTGGAGAGCAATGTACTTTCCTCTTAGGACTGCCTTGGCCGCATCCCATAGATTTTGAATTGTTGTGTTTTCATTTTCATTTGTTTCCATATATTTTTTAATTTCCTCTCTAATTGCCTGATTGGCCCATTCATTCTTTAGAAGGGTGTTCTTTAACCTCCATGTTTTTGGCGGTTTTCCAGACTTCTTCCTGTAATTGATTTCAAGTTTCAAAGCATTGTGATCTGACAGTGTGCATGGTATGATCTCTATTCTTTTATATTTATTGAGGGCTGCTTTATGTCCCAGTATGTGATCTATCTTGGAGAATGTGCCATGCGCACTTGAGAAGAAAGTAAATTCCTTGGCCTCAGGATGTAAAGTTCTAAATATATCCGTCAGATCCATCTGGTCCAATGTGTCTTTCAAGTCCATTATTTCTTTAGTGATTTTCTGTCTGGTTGACCTATCCATTGCTGTAAGTGGAGTATTAAAGTCCCCTGCTATTAGCACATTCTTATCTATAAGTTTGTTTCTGTTTGTGATTAATTGTTTTAGATATTTAGGTGCTCCCATATTCGGTGCGTAGACATTTATGATTGTTAGTTCTTCCTGACGGATGGACCCTGTAATTATTATGTAGTGTCCTTCTTCATCTCTTGTTATTGTCTTTAATTTAAAGTCCAGTTTGTCTGATATAAGTATAGCTACTCTGGCTTTCTTTTCATTTCCTGTAGCATGATATATATTTCTTCATCCCCTTACTTTTAATCTGAAGGTATCTTCCAGTCTAAAATGAGTTTCTTGTAGACAGCATATAGATGGGTTTTGCACAAAAACAAAGTTCTGTCTGGAACCAGCTACATAATACATGGGTCCCAGATGGAAATATAAGTATTTTTTTTCCAATATTAAAAATTTCAGAATGCTGACAGCTGAGCGTGAAACCAAGAGCAGAGCATGAGACTGCACAAGTCATGCCCATGACACTGGCCCTATTCCATCACCTTGAAAAAAATTCCCTTACTCCCTTTTAACTAATTTCTGGCACCAGGCAACCACAGTTCTACATTTTGCTGTTACAGTCTTGCCTTTTCTAGCATTTCGTAAAAACAGAATCATATAGTTGATAGTCTTTTGTGTCCAGCTTCTGGTTTTATTAATTTCCCCTACTGTTTGTCCACTTTCTATTGCATTGATTTCCTTTATGACGTTTATTATTTCTTCTACTTTCTTCTACTAAACTGCTTCAGGTTAAAGTTTTTTTTTATCGCTTCTTAATGTAGATGCTGAGTTCTTTGGGGTTTTTTTGTTTGTTTGTTTTACTTCTAGTATAAGTATTGATAACTTTAAATGTCCCTGTGTTTAAGTTTGATATGGATTTAGCTGCATTTCACAAAGTTTGGTATGATGTGTTTTCATTTCCATTTAGTTCAAGATATTTCAAAGTTCCCTTGTGAATTCTTCTTTTTTTTATTTCTGGTCTATTTAGAAAATGTGCTTGCTAATTAAAAACTTTCTACATATTTGGTGATTTTCCAGATTTCTATGATACTGATTTCTAATTCTGTTCATTTCTAGAACATATTCCAAATGTATTTAATCCTTTTTAACTTATTGGGACATCCTCTCTGACATAGCATTTGTTCTATACTGATTAATGTTCCATGGGTACTTGAAAAGTACTATTGCTGGGTGTTTGATACATATGAATTAGAACAAGTTAATTGATTGCATTGTTCAAGTCATCTATATCCTTACTGGTTCTTGGTCTACTTGATGTATTTGTTATGGAGGGAAGAATATGAAAATCTTTGCTGACTGTTTTCAGTTTGTTATTTTTTCTTTTTTCAGTTCTGTTAGTTTTTGTTTCATATATATTTGAGCTTTTTGTTAGAAGTATATGGATGTATAATTGTTATATCATTTGCTGTATTGACTCATAATACCTTTTATCATTAGTAATATGCCTTTTCTTAATATCTATTTTTCTATGTTAATATAACAAATCTATGTCTTTTTTGTGTAGTGTTTTTATGGTATTTTGTCCATCCTTTTACTTTCAAACTATACTACTTTTTTTATTTTAAGTACATCTCTGATAGATGGTATATAATTAGTTCTTGCTGTTTCAATTCAGTTGAACAATCCTTTTGATTAGAATATTTAAGCCCTTTACATTTAATAGTAGTAGCAGTAGTACTATAGCTATATTTCTATTTAGGTCTGCCACTTTGCTATTTATTTGTCTATGTAGAAAATCTTAAATATGTTTAGAAACGTTATAAGATCAATATTAAAACAAGGTGCTTAAATCCATAATAGTCTGGGAAATTAAAATATAGGAAGTGACCTTACTTCTGGCAGCTTGTGATCCTTTTCTGCAAAGAAAAAGCAGACAACAAAAAAATATTACCACTGAAATAAAAGCCATCACTGAAGGACACTAAGGAATGGTCAAAGACAGGAAACAGTATGAGAAGTGTTTACTAATTTTTAAAAATTAGTTAGCTACTCTGTATTGGGCAAAAATGTGATTTGTGACCTCCTAGTCTTGAGCTGTTCTCTTCCTTCCCAAATTGAGCTAAAAGTGTTAGGTTCAGTTTATGACTCATGGCACAGTGGAGTTGTTCATGTAAGGGGGCACATTTTGGAAACTGAGATAACAGATACTCTGTATTTCTGGCTGACTGATAAATTAGGTACTTACGTAGGCGATCCCATGGAGCCTGAAAAAAAGCCTGAAAGTCTAAGGAATCTTACAAAATTTCCGTATCTTTGAGTCTATTTCATATCCAGGCAACAGAGATGGATACTATACTAGCTTCAGGCATCTGAGCTATAAAGTCACAGGAAGCAAAGGAAAAAAGAAAGAATTAGATAGTTGCATGCTGCACATGAGACAATGTCACAGATTGACTTAATTGCCTGTTATCACAATGACAAAACCCCCCACAAATCCACAGAAAAATAAAACAGTCCTTAGAGTAAATACAATATATTATATACATTAACTTGCTTTTAACCAAAAGTTACTAGACATGCAAAGAACAGAGATTTGTGACCCATACATCAGACATAGAGACACAGCCGTCCTTATAAAATAAGGATGTAATATCTTCTTCAGTTACTTGGAAAGAATTCATTAATTGTGTTTTTAGTTCTCTTTCGTTCCCTAAATTAATTCTGATTCCTCCAACTATTTTCTTCTTCTTTGCTTAGCTAACCCTTTCTATTCCATGACTCTGGCTCTACTCAAACATCTGGCATTCATTGATCATCCATTTATGTTCAAGAACAAGGCCATGAAACACTGACTGTGGGCTCTTGAATGGAGATGTTGCTCTTTCAACTTTATCCCACCATCCTGTAATCTGTGTTTATTGATACCTAAGTTCATAAGCGTCTTTCTGGACTTCAGGCTCATGATGATAATGGTCAGTGCTGTAGACTGAATCATTGTGTCCTTCCTATATTCATATACTGGAATCCTAACATCAAAGTGATGATATGGGGCCTTTGGGGAGGTAATTAGATGATGAGGGCGAGCACGCATAGGTGGGGTTAATGCCCTCTTAAAAGAAGATCCAAGAACACTCTTTTGCCCTTCCTCCCACGTGGATAGAGCAAGAAGTCTGTAGTTTGCAACCCAGAAGAGGGCCTTCAGCACAACTGAACCTTGCTGGCACCCTGATCTTGGACATTCAGTCTCCAGAACTGTGAGAAATAAATTTTGTTGTTTATAAACCACCCAGTCTGTGGTATTTTTTATAGTAGTCTGAAGAGGCTGACAGTTAGGTAATACTTACATGATGGGCAGAGCTGGGAATTCTTTTTTTGTTAGATTTTCAGATAACAGAGAAATTGCAGTGTTAAAGACCATGGACTCTCAAACCTATAATAGATTATCAGAGACATTGTTTTTCCCCATCCTGCAACTTTTCGGAAGATTCCTTTTAGGAAGATAAAAATGTGTTCTCTTTTGAGAGATACCCAGTTTAAGAATTAGTGGGAATAAATGGGTTTCACCTCCTAACAGTTATTTTTTTAATGGCCAGACTAAAACAATATAAGTTATTTATACAATGTATATTTTATCAGTCTCAAAAAAGAAATTATACCTTCCAGTATATCAACCAATGATTTTTGCTGGAGATAGCTTTCAATACTTCCTACAGTGTATGCATGTGTGTTTAATATAGATGAACTTTTGAAATGGAAGAAATATCTAAGGGAATGATTCTCCAAAAGTGTTTTTGCAGAAAAGTAATCCCAGAAATGATCCTTGAAAGAAAGAGTTCCCTATGCAATTTACTTTGTTTTTCTCTCGGGACTCACAGTGCATACTAACATCTTCTCCAAAGCCGTCAGTAAACAAACTTGTATCACTTTTAAACTGCTTTCCAAATGGTATGCGCTAATAATCATTTTCAAACAAAAACCCATGAATGTGTTTTAGAGCCTTAATATTGAGTAGAATTTTATGAAATGTAGATCTAAGGTCATGCTCTGCCCTAGTAAACCAGAAATCTTTGGAAACATGAAAAAAAACCTAAGTTATTAATTTGACTACATTTTGCCAAACAGAAATTTTCAAACTTTATGTTGTTGTAGTCAAATCATGTGGGAAAAGATTATCTAAGGCTTGAGCCACAGCACTTCTTTTTTTTTTTTAAAGTTTATTTATTTTGAGAGAGAGCATACAAACGAGCATAAGCAGGGGAGAGACAGAGAGAGAGGTAGAGAAAGCAAATCCCAAGCAGGCTCTGTGCACCATCAGTGCAGAGCCTGACACAGGGCTCAGTCTCATGAACCATGATATCATGACCTGAACCCCTGAACCAAAATCAAGAGTTTGACACCCAACTGACTGAAACACCCAGGTGCCCCAGCCAAACGTTTTTGTACTCAGACCCTTAACGACTCAGGCCCTTACTCCTATCATTGAAAAGAATAGGAACTATTTAAGTAATATTTAAAAATCCTCAAAAGAGGGGAGCCTGGGTGGCTCAGTCAGTTGGGTGTACGACTTTGGCTCAGGTCATGATCTCACAGTTTGTGGGTTCGGGCCCCGCATCAGGCTCTGTGCTGACAGCTAGCTCAGAGCCTGGAGCATGCTTCAGATTCTGTATCTCCCTCTCTCTCTGACCCTCCCCTGCTCACGCTGCCTCTCTCTCTCTCACACACACACAAATAAATAAAAACATTTAGAACAGTTTTTAAATCCTCAAAAGAGAGGTACCTGGGTGGCTCAGTTTGTTAAGCATCCGACTTTGACTCAGGTCATAATCCTGTGGTTTGTGGCTTCGAGCCCCATGTCTGGCTCTGTGCTGACAGCTCAGAGCCTGGAGCTGCTTTGGATTCTGTGTGTGTTTGTCTCTCCCTCTCTGCCCCTTCCCTGCTCACTCTCTGTCTCTCTCTCTCTCTCTCAATAATAAATAAACATTACAAAAAATTAATCCTCAAAAGAAAACAATTTCTTGCCAAAATATATAAGCAAATGAACCTTTATCTTTAGGAGATAAATATTTTGCTGTCTAAATATCTGCCTAGAATTCAGCTCTCTAGTAAATAATAGACATTTTTTGCTAAAAAAAATATGTCTGGTTAAACATGTTAAAAGTGATAAAAGTGAAAAGCACTAAGTACACTAGGGAGATCCTATTCACATGGCAGTGAACAGGACAGTTGGAAATAGTTCTTATTAGAGTAGGTCCTGGCAATTCTAGTTTTGGCATAGGAAGATAGTCTCTAGAGTTAGAAACAGAGTTAATATCAAAATGTTCGTTGATGTCCACACTTACTCGTCAGCAACAATTCTATTAGATCCAAAAGTTATCTTACTCAGAAGTCTGATATTTAAAATGGATCAAGTTTGTGCTGGACTGATTAGAGTCAAGAACCCTCCAGGCTCCCTGGCCCCTATGTGCTCCTGCTCCATCCTAAGTAATGGCTCAGCACGATCGTCTAGAGAAAACCTTCAAAACTAGAATTCTGTACCTCTTGGGAAACAGCCCTGGAGTCTGAAGGAAAACAATGAGAGTGTTAAGTGTAACTTGATCTAGTTTCAGAAGTCCTCTTCTGTTGAAATGTTTCTAGTATTTGGCCACCTACCCTCTTAAGTAAAATGATTTTAATGCTTTCTCCTAACTTGCATAGTGTGGGTTCCATAGTTGCCATCCCGGTGGCATCCTCTGGGATGCCCACCTTTATTTTTCTCTTTTAATTTTTGTTAATGTTTGTTCATTTCTGAGGGAGTGTGAGCAGGGGAGGGGCAGAGAGAGAGGGAGACACAGAATGGGAAGCAGGCTCCGGGCTCTGAGCTGTCAGCACAGAGCCCGATGTTGGGCTCAAACTCACAGACTGCGAGATCATGACCTGAGCTGAAGTTGGACACTTAACCGACGGAGCCACCCAAGCGCCCCATGGGATGCCCACCTTTAAATGCCAGATTCTTAGACTACTGGCATACATTGTTCTGTGCCTTTTTGGTGTCTTTGGGGATTACATTTGTGCTTCATTAAAGAAGAAAAGAAGGTAACAGCTGTATGGAGGACTACCAGATCTGTGTCTCAGCTTCAAGAAATCGTTAAGAAAGAGAGAGAGAGAGAGAGAGAAAGGAAGGAAGGAAGGAAGGAAGGAAGGAAGGAAGGAAGGAAGGAAGGAAGGAAAAAGAAAGAAAGAAAGAAAGAAAGAAAGAAAGAAAGAAAGAAAGAAAGAAAGAAAGAAAGAAAAAAAAAGAGAGAGAGAAAGAAAGAAAGAAGGAAGGAAGGAAGGAAGGAAAGAAAGAAGGAAAGAAAAGGGGGTGCCTGGGTGGCTCAGTCGGTTGAGCGACCGACCTCAGGTCAGGTCATGATCTAGCGGTTCATGGCTTCAAGCCCCGCATCGGGTTCTGTGCTGACAGCTCAGATCCTGGAGCTTGTTTCAGATTCTGTGTCTCCCTCTCTCTGTGCCTCTCCCCTGCTCGTGCTCTGCCTCTCTCTGTCTCAAAAATAAAAATAAGCAACAACAAAAAATTTAAAAAAAGAAATCATTTGCATGTCTTTCTGCCAGAGTGAAGTTTTATCAATTCTCTTTTATGCTTTATCCTGTTATAACTTAGGAGCTCCATTTTTCTTTCATACTGGTTGATAGGGAGTGGTTAGTATCCTCATTAGGTCTGGGGGATTCTTGAATATGAAATCGGCTCCCTATTTCTTTTACATCATTTAGAGCACAGAATGGAAAAATAATAGCAATTGTGATTAACTAACATAGCATTATAGTTCATCTGGTATCAGAAATGGTTCCATTAATAGAAAAAAATCACATGGGAACCATAGGATTAGAAAGGTTTAAGATGCAAGGAAATCATCTTTTAAATGGAAATGTTCTTGAAAAGGTATTGTCAATTCATCTGGAACACCAAATTCTATTCCAATAGCAGTAGGGAATTCAAGTCAGTAGGGAAGACTCCTAGAAAATCCTTATGAAAAGTAACCAAGCCCTCTGTTTTCATTTTGATTACCTTGTATTCTCATTTATTAGGATTTTTGTTAAAGCAAAACCCATCTTTTCACTGCAATGGGAAAGAACTAGGAAAAAAAGAACTAAAAGTGGATTGTCCCTTCTGGTAATAGTATAATGAGATTAAAGATTTTTCTTCTTGTTGTTTTGTTTTTAATGAGAGCATTTTGATTCTGGACTAAAAGATTCTTCATGACACTAATTGTCTTCTCAGCAGGAGAAGATGAATCACTTTCATAAGTGTGTGTGTGTGTGTGTGTGTGTGTGTGTGTGTGTGTGTGTGTGTGTTTTACAATCTGGTTCTGCTTGTCATGCCACAGTAAAGACCTTAAAACCATAGATAAAGTCCTGGAAGCATTTCCAGTAAATAATTAGAAAGTGCCCATGTTTACCCTTCAGGGAACAAGTATTTCCAGAGCACCTAGACATCAAGTTGAATTAAAAATCTCATATTTTAAAAAATTCTTCCCTGTTTTCAGGGTTTTGTATTTCCAAGATTGAAACTCTATTCCTGTGGGAAATGGCTGAGCATTTCACTTCTATTTCATACATTTTTGTCTGCACTTTTTGCTTGTCCATTTGCTCTTGAAGACTCGGTTTTGGTGCTTGCAGCCTTTTTTGAAGTTTGTAGGTGAACGTATGCACCTCCATCTCACAGTTACACAGATGAGTATAAATGGTTCCACCTGGCATTCATATCCTGTTGTAATTTGGCTTTATCCAAACAAAGATCACTGAATAACATATAAGTGGTTCATCATTAATAATTGCTGTTTGTCACATGCCAAGAAAAATGGTATTTTGTCTTTGGACGTCGTGTTTTCCTAAGAGCTTATACGTCATATTCCTACTTAATCTGTTTTCCATGTGGTGTCCTTGGGAAGAGGGAGAGTGGGCATAATGACTCTAGAGTGAGACCTAAGCACTTCTACTTTGTGTGGTTCTTATCTGTGAATTGCTATGGATGCTTAATGAACTTCTCTGCTAGCATGATTTTGCTGGACCTGAATGCTTCATAAGGCTTTCTCTTGTTTTGTTTCCTTTCTCTCTGAAGTACTTCTATTGTTACTATGGTGGGATTTAGTGCTCATGATTTAATATCAGTTTCTGATATTGAGATCTACTCACTGTTGTAGTATAAGCTCTAAAATATGCCCTGACAAAAGCTAACCCATATCTAAATCTGTCAAGCCTCTTATGAAAACCCTAACTAGAAACAGCTGCTGTTTGTTGAACAATTTAGGCTTTGAAACAAACAAACAAAAAAGAGATAAATGATATAAAAACCTAATCACTAAAATGTGGTGCTCTTGAGAGTTGATGTAAGAGGTGGGGTATGTATCTCAGCTGTCAGCTGTTGGGTGCTCCAGAAATTTGATGATGTCTGTCAACTTTGAGAATCACTAAAAGGACTAAAGAAGGTCATTCACATAAACAATATTTTTCTGGAGCTATATGATTACCACTTTCAAATAAAGATAGTAGGCAGCATCCACTGTGTCTGGCAAGAACCACCCAGGTTGTAATATCTTTATTAAACTAATAATGAAAGTATCTAGAAAGAAAAGCCAGGATCATCAAAATGCCCAGGTGCCAAATACCAGTTTAAGAAACAGAATTTGTGCTTCATAATTATAGTCATGTTTACCTTAATGTATAGATTCTGAGAATCTTTATAGTTCTTTAGTAGGCAGGACTTAGATATGAATCCTAAATTAAAATTCACCCTACTGACACTCCAGTAATAATGAGGACACCTACTACTCAGATCATGGCTTCTAAAGACCACATTCTGATAAAAGAAATTAGGGATCCTTGGAGAAATGGAAGATCCTAGGACTGGGGCATGGAAAATATAAGATGAACCTAGAGATGCTTGGAATGCCAGAAAGTAAGAAAATGCTCACACAAAACAAAAATTGGGCATATCAAATTGATACAGGAGCCAACTTCACATGTTTCCAGTGGCCCAAACTGAAACAACATCAGCAACTAAATAAATAATAATAGTATTATATTAAATCCTCCAAACTAATATAAATATTCATGAGCCCATACTGATGAAAATAAACAACTGAAGAAATAAATAAATGGTGGAGAAGGAACCGATCACCCTTAAAGAAGATTTCAAATAATAGTTAATTTCCCTTCTCTTGAGTATGGACTGGACTTAGTGACTCAATTCCAGAGAATACAGTATAAGAAGGAACAAATAATAATAACCTTGTTGTGGAGAAACCTGACAGACACCACCGTAACTAAGCCATCAAGTTAATATAATGGGCGATCAGTCATGTTGATAACATGCACACTCTGATTTGATGCCCTGAGAGGAAGGCTTACTTCTGTGGTTTTCTTCTCCCAAATCCATAACCCTGGTCTAATTATGGGACAACACTGATATTTATGGTCTTAAAAAGGTTTACAAATGTAATTAGGTCTACAAGGCCTGAACTAATATCCACACCTAATGGTTCTTAGTTCTTACTGTGCTTCAAGCACCTAGGGTACCGGTACCTAAAAAAAGTACAGAGCTCTGCTAGGCCACATTCTCAGAAGCTGAGATTCCATTGTTCTGAGGTGAAATCAAGGATTCAGTACTATTTTAAGTTTTCAGAAGGGATTTTTTTTTTTTTGTAGTCAGGTTTGAGACCCACTGTATCTAATCTATTGAGGATGTAGGAATTGGGTTTCCAAAGAGATGAATGAGAAAAAAAAAAAAAAAGATACTAGATGTTATCTTAGGTCCCTGAAAGAGCCACTGATTAATTTAAAGAGGAAAAAAAGAAAGCCAAATATGGTTGTTCTACTAATAGACAAATTATGCATATATCACAATTACAGGACAGATATGTAAAGGAGCAGGAATATCAGGATTGCATATAGAATTGTCTTCATAAATTGCTGCTCATTTTTCTAATTGAATGACATATAAAGAAAGGGGAAGAGGTGAATCAAAGCAGGGTAGAGGAGATGCATGAAAATGAGAATCTGTCACTTACTTTACCAAAGGCTCCCTGATTAGCCTCATCCAATCAGGGTAGCTGTCTTTCCTTTATGGCTGGTATCCATTCAGATTAGTATTCAAAGAATGCATTGTTATTGGTAAGTGACTTTCATAGCTTATTAGCTACTATGCATACTAATTTAGAGTGATGGAGAAGTGTTAATGTCAGAAAGAATTTGTACTTGAGTTTTTGCTGTTTCAGCTAACTTCATGTGCCTCTGAATATCAAGGACTAGTGAGAGAGGATAGAGAGAGGGGAAGGTTTGGGGAAGGAAAGGAGGAGGGAGTAGGGGTGGATTGAGAGAGAGAAGGAATGATCTAGTTTGTGGGGAGGTCAGGTGGAAGAGATACCTCATATTCCTAGACACATGTATATCAACCATAATGGACTTTTTAATAGGCCACTTTGCTTTCCCTGTATTTTACAATCCAGAATTTATTCATTTGCTTAACAGGGATTGGGGATCCTTACAGTTCAAAAAGTAGTTTGGTTTTAACCACTGCCTTGATGACTTGGCCCTAGAGCTTGATGACAAGATATTAAAAAAATTAACATGTCTTGATTGGCTGTATTACCTGTGTTTTGTAGCTATCTGGCAAATATTTCTTGAGTGCCTGTTATTTCCAGACTCTGTTCTTAGTTTAAGGAGTTGAGTAATGTGCTGAAGAGACAGACTATTTGTTGTCTTGGGTTATGACAGTCAGTAGATATTTACATTTATAATCAAAACCCAATGAACCTGAACCAATCAGTTCATGCATGATTATCAGTAATTTCACGGATAATGTTTTGCTTTAAGATCACTGCTTCAAATGATCACTTTCTATACAAAGGCTTTCTTAGAGACTAGTCATTAATTTACTCATTCATTTATTCCTTCATTTCTTCATGGATAACATGTGTTCATCAAATATTTTTGGAGCTTCTGCCAGAGGAATACAGGCTTTGTGAGAGCATGGGGTATGCTTTCCTTCTCATTCTATTCCAGTGCGTGTCACAGTGCCCTGTGGGAGCTAAATAATTGTGAAGATTGAGTATTTACTGTGTCCTAGATTAGCAAATACGAAGGTAGAGTCCAAGACTCTATCAGCTGTTTGGGATTCTTGCCGTAGTTAATTTTTGTTTTGTTTTGTTTTTGAGTCTCGTCTCCCCCATGGATATTTGTATTTCCCTCCAGTTATATTATTTTGTTCTGCAATATGATCTCCAAGTGCTCTTCTAAGAAATTTTCCCAAATCCTGTGAATGCTCAGAAACACTGAGATTGTTTATGTGGGAATTTAAAAAATACTGTCTTCTGTTGTGAGTCTGATAATATGATATATTTTGATTTATTATAGTTTTTTGTGAGATTTTATTTTTAATCTGGGTTGAAAATAATATTTCTTACATGTATGGTTAGAAAAGATATATGAAAAGCCCTGTGCTATAAGACATTACCATTTTAATGACTGGATTTTTCCAGAATTTAAAAGGTAAGGAGCAATGTCTTTGGCCCTGAATACAGAGGGAAGGGGAAACAGTGTTTAACCTAATTTTAAAACAGCATCATTGTCCTGGTTTTGTTCCTTAAAGAGTACACCCATTGACAATTAATTATTCATTATAGCTAATAATTTACTATCAGACTCTAATGCTTGAAATGCAGAGTTATTCCATTATATCTGAGGGCATTTACTTGAAAAACTTGAGCAGAATTTTCATCCAGAGGGTACCAAAATTTGTAGGAAGAGCTTTCTTTTACAAGTTGTATAGACTCAGAACCACATTCAGTATATATATAGAGAGAGAGACAGAGAACTATATAGAGTATAGAGAATAAAGGGAACTAAATATTTATTATTATTTCCATATTTCATAGTAAAATTCTGAGGAAAGCATTTCACTGTAGCAGCTACTTTTTGTTTGAAATAAACTTCTTCAGATTAAAGTCATGGTGCCTTGAAGAATAGATCTGCTCAGAAAGGTGTCAAGGCTTATGTATCATTAAATCCAAACGTAATTGAAAATTTTATGTTTGTGTAATTTTCTTTTTAGAGGCTTCTGCTTCTGAATTATTTGTGAAGACTGAGTGAGATTATTTTGCATAAAATTGTATGTTGTATATTCTTTACAAAAGACGTAGGGAGGGTTCTGACCTGAATGATGTATCCCAGACTCCACGACAAGAGAGAAAATGGTGGGTCTTAACTAGCTAGAGTTACCAAACTAATTCATAGGACAAGAGGCTGCCAGAGTCATGAAGAAGCAAGATGGAAAATAGCTCCTGAAAATGCAGTTGAGCATCTTTGAGCAGTTAGGCAGTGCATGCTAGTGGTGTCTCCTAAATGTCCCTGGTCTGGTACACTCGACTACCCTCACTTTTAGCTGGAAAAGAAAGAACTCTAAGAAGGAAATGAGGTACAATCTCTTGGTTCAGAGCTTATGTTCTAAAGCCCCCTTTCTGTGGAGTAGTCCATAATAGTGAATGATTATCATAAGGGACTGCTTATCATAGGAAACAGGGATAAACCCTAAGGCTATCTCATGAAACCCCTTGTTTCTCCCAGGGATGCTATTAAAATAATCCAGAATGATGACCTTATTTCCTGAAAGATCGAGGAGAAATGATAATGTATCATTTTTTATTCCAGGATCATATGGTCTTGCAATAAGTTACAGGATTTTCCATTTTGTAAAGAGAAATAATGTTGGCCAGTGGTTCCCCCCTATTTTAACCCCGTGTTTTTCCTTCTTTCCTTAATTTATGCTTTCCTTCATCTTTTTTTTCAGGAATGAATAAATGAATGCATTTATAAATCCTCTCTCCCTCCTCATTTCTTTCTACTTTCCATCTTTTATCTTTCATTTTCATGCAAATAGGAAAGACAGGAAAAGAATGGCAGCTTTGATCCCTCATAAACTTTATGTTGCTCATCTCTGTCTCCCATAAGGCTTGCTTCTGACTCTTGTGTATATCTGTGAGATATGAGCCCTTATAATAAATCCTCCATCACTTAAGCTAGCTTGAGGGGGTTTCTGTTTCTTGAAAATAAATAACCTGTAACTAAGATGACGTTACGTTCTGCAGCCTGCTCTGGTTGCTCATGCAATCAATGTGAACAACTTTCCATTTCAAGGAAACTCATTTAGACTTTAATGGAATAGTATCCCCTTTTATGCAGGCATCATGATTTGTTTTCATTACAATGTTTCATATTATTTAAAAATTTAAATGTGAAAATATGTTCCCAAGAAACACAAGAGAACCACTGAAAGGAGCAAAGACAATAAAATACAATCACAATTCAACCACCCAGTGCCCATTATTAGCATGTTGGTATATTTCTAGTCCGATTGTTATTATTCTTATTGTTCATTTCATTTTTAGTCCCCACAAATAATACATCTTCTCTCTTTAAAATTTTAAAGGAAGAGCATTACAGTCCAGGTTAAACCCCTCCCAATCCTGATATTTCAATCATTGGAACGAGGCTGTTTTGTTGTGTAATCTTCCAGAAGAATTCCCATACATTTATATACATATATAGGTACTAGTGAAAATTGTAAAATACCATGTTGTCTGTGTTTCTGCATAACATATTTGTAAACTGTTTTATTCTGTGCATGTTCTTTCACAAATTGCTTTTTCACATTTATTTAGTTCATTTCTTTAAATACTTGTATAACAATTCATACTTACATTGTAAGTATGTACTTACTACATATTTTCAACAATTTTCTCAGTTACAAGTAACAAGGCAGTAAACTGTCTTGTACATACTTATGATGCAAATATACAAGTGTTTGTATCAGATTGTACTTACAAGTAGGTCTTCAGGTAGTTAATTTTTACTTTTAATTACCACTGTGAAGGTGCTTTTTTAAGTTGCTAAGATTTACATTGCCCAGCAGTGAGTGAGTGGAACAATTTCCCTACATCCCCACAATCCTTTAGATTTGGAGTTTTACCAATAGAATATGCAAAAAAATGATGGGTTGTGTTTTAATTTTCCTGATTGTTAGAGAGACGTTAGATGCTTTTTCATAAGTTTCTCAGTCACTGTTACTTATTTTTATCCTGGGTCAAGTTTTCTACTTCATCTCTTGTGTTTCTCTTAATGGTGACTAAGCTTTAAATACTCTAGATTCTAATCCTTGGTGTTTGTATCTGTTGCAAATACATTGTTCCAAACCAGGGCTTGTCTCAACATTTCTTCCTGTGGCTTGCCTTTCAGTTTTTTTTGTTGTTGTTTTTTTTTTTTTTTTGCTTTTGTCTTCAACCTTTAGCACTTGTTTAAAAAGTAGTTCACTATGCTAATATCATAAGGATGGTCTTTATTTTTTTCTGCCAAAATCTTATAATGTTGTTTTTATTATTTGAATGTGTAACCCTTTGGGAATATTTTTATGATAGAAGGAACCAAATTTTTTTCCTCATACCTACCTCATTAATTACTTCCTGAAGAGTCTGTTCTTTCACTTATGATTTGATATGGCTTTACTCTTATTTTATATATATATATATATATATATACATCTGTTTCTAAAATCTTGAGTAAACTCTTTTCCTATATATGTACCACAATGTTTTAATCACTCTGATTTATATATATGAGTCTTGATATGAGGTAAAGCGTGTATGACAAGGAGTGGCCAGTTAGGACTCATCATTCTCCATCCTTGTCCTACAAATAGTGAAAACGAAATTTCCAGGTTCCTCTTGGAGTTTGATTTTGGCCACATAAACTACCTGGAGTCAATGAAATGTGGAGATTGTGAAAATATCTCAAGATATCTCAAGATGATTCTTCTGCATTATGAGGAATTTGATTTCAGGATTTGAGGAATAGTGGTGTCCCCTCTTTAAGGTCTATCCTTAAATTTTCCTGTGAGATCCTTGACTCTCTCTTTCTGCCTGCCATCATTATGGCAGAAATTTTATGATTCTGAATTGGTGATATGACAAATTAGAAAGAATATGCATACTAGAGTAACTGACCAAGTGAGCTGACCAAGAGAAGCGCCCAACCTACATTTCCTACACTGAGATTTATAGCAATCATTGTTACCAATATAGGGATTTTTACCTTGGAGTGCAGGCATAGAATATACCTGATAAATATTAAGCAATCAATAATTGTTGGTTATTATTTTTTAAAGTAGGGCCACAGTAACAAGTTGTTTGTGACACCCATGGGAAAAAAGTGCTGAACTATTTCCTGCCTTAAGAGTTTCAAAATTTTTTATTTTATTTTTATTTTAGAGAGAGGGGGTAGTGGGGCAGAGAGAGAGAGAGGGAGAGAGAGGATCCCAAGCAGGCTCCACACTCAGTGCAGAGCCCTATATGGGCCTCAATCTCATGACCATGAGACCATGTCTTAAACCAAAATCAAGAGTCAGATGCTTAACTGACCGAGCTACCCAGGTGTCCCCAAATTAAATTATTTTTAAATCAAATGTACTGAAGCTATAAAACATTTTCTTCTTTCTCCCTTACCATTATCTCTGTCCCTACCAATGCCTAACAAAACCACTAATCAGCATTCTATCACCATAAATGTGTTTTGTCCTTTGACTTACTTCAAATAAATGAAAACAATTTCAATTCTTTTGTGTGTAGCTTTTGAAACTGAACATAATGTTTTGAGACCAACAGTACAGATTGGTAATTTGTTCCATTTTTTTGATTCTAATATTATCCATTGTTGAATGATATTACATTGTGTAGATAAACTACAACTGGTTTATCATTTACCTGCCCACGCAAGTTTGAATTGCTTCCAGTTTGGGGCAATGATTATTAAAGATGCTGTGAATATTCATGACAAAGCTTTGTTCGAATATATGCTTTTATTTCACTTGGATAAATATGTAGGAGTAAGAATCCTAGATTATATGGTAAGTATATCATCAACTTTACAAATTTCTGCCAAACTATTTTCCATAATGGCTATAACGTTTTGCATTGTCACCAGCAATTTTTGAGTTTCAAGAGCAGCACTTCAACAAAATTTGACTTTGTCAGTCTTTTTAATTAAAACCATTCTACTGAGTGTGCATCGTATTTTGTTGTGGTTGTAACCCGCATTTGTCTAATGACAAAGTTGTAGGCATCTTTTGTTTGTTAGCTTTTTGTATATTTTGTCAGTGAAACATCTGTACAAATCTTTGTCCAAATTTGTGTTGTTATTAAGCATATGTATTCTCCTTATTGAGTTGTAAACATTATGTATCCTGGATACAAGTCAGACAAAACTATTATGGTTATCTTCTCCCAGTCTGTGGCTTCAGTTCAATTTCTTAATGATGCTTTTGGAAGTTAAAGAGTTTTAATTTTGTTGAAGTCTAATATCACATTTTTTTAATGACTTGTGCTTTTGGCGTAATATTTGTTCATCTCAAGGTAGCAAAGATCTCCTTACTATGTTTAGTCTAGAAGTTTGATAGTTTAGATTTTACATTTATGTCCATGATCTGTTTGAGTACTTTTTCTATATGGTGCATATGTCATATAATGTTCAAATGACATTTTGCCTTATGAATAACCAGTAATTCGAACATGATTTATTTTTATTTGTTTATTTTAAAGATTTTTTTAATGTTTATTTTTGAGAGGAAGAGAGAGACAGAGTGTGAGTAGGGGAGCAGCAAAGTGAGAGACAGGGACACAGAATTCGAAGCAGGGGCTTGAACTCACGAGCCATGAGATCATGACCTGAGCCGAAGTTGGACTCTTAACCGACTGAGCCACCCAAGTACCCTCGAGCATGATTTATTGAAAAGACAATTTTCCACATTAAAACATATGTGAAACCAATTGAAATATATGAAAGAGTTTACTCTTGAGATGTCAGTTCTCTTTAATTGATCTTTATATCTTGATTATTCTTTTTTATTGTAAATCTTGAACTCAGGTTGTATAAGCTCTCTGACTTTGTTCTTTTTTAAGAATTATTTTTACCTATCCTTTGTCTTTTGACTTTACCTATAAATATTGCAGTAATCTTGTCAAAATTTTTAAGTATTTTAAAGTGTTTTTTTTTAAATGTTTATTTTTGAGTGAGAGAGAGAGAGCGCGCGCACAAGCAGGAAATAGGAGTCGAGACTGGGAGACAGAGGATCTGAAGCAGGCTCTGTGCTGACAGCAGAGAGCCTGACATGGGGCTCAAACTCAGGAACTGTGAGATCATGACATGAGCCAAGTCAGACACTTAACCGCCAACCAGATGCCCCTAAGTATTTTTTTTTTAAGCTCATCCATTTATTTTTGAGAGAGAACATGTACATGAGCTAGGGAAGGAGAGAAGAGAGAGAGAGAGAGAGAGAGAGAGAGAGAGAATCCCAGGCAGGTTCCACACTGTCAGCATGGAGCCCAACACAGGGCTCAAACCACAAGATCATGACCTGAGCCAAAATCAATAGTCAGATGCTCAACCAATTGAGCCACCCAGGTGCCTCAGTCTTGTCAATTTTTATAAAAATTCTGCTGAGTTTTAAAATTGAGATTGGGTTAAGCTATCGTTAACTTCCACATCTTCACCGTCCTCTAAAATTCTTGCAAATTGTCAAATCCATTGGCTTGCTCATTCTCATAGTCAGTTCCTTTGATAATACTATAGGTGTTATGTTCTTTGTTGTTTTTTCATCAGGAAGCACTTTGATATCTATTTGTTCTGACTTTATGGCATTAGCAGCTGCTAAGTATAAATGCTTAGATCTAATAATCCATTGGGGATGCAAAATAGTGATACTGTAGTTTAATAATTAGTTTTATTTCCTAATTAAAATACTTTTTAAAAAGATGTTAACTCTATTTGATCACAAAATGTTCACACCAGGAAGGCAAGATAAATGCTTTCATTTGCTTTATTTATGGTTTTTAAGATAATGAATTGGTTCCCTATTATCCTCCAAAGGTAATAACTTAGATTTTAAAATTTGTGTTATTAATTTATGTATTTTAATATATTTGATAGATTTTAATAAATTGAACTTTTTATTCTTTTTGAAGTTAATACCACTCTTGGGTAATGGGAACCTATCTAAAGAAAAGTATCATAAAAGAATTTGCATTTCACAACATATATAGTTAAAATGAACTACTATGAAAGTGATAATAGTCAGAAATTTCCAGTTATATGTGGAATCACTGAATTCACATGAAATACCATAAATTCTTTTCCTGGTGAGAATGTATTATCACTCATAACATGGACTTTAGGTTCATTTTTTGTTCTCTCTCTTAAAGTGCTTCAGAAAGAAAGTGGTCTAAATACTTCAGGGCACTAATGCCTTGTGAGTTTCTTAATGCTGAATGTAAAGGTCATTTACTTCTAGTCATTTACTCCTCAAATCTGACTGGTTAAAGATTAAAAAAAACAACAACCCAGAAAACCCTTGTTACCTTGAGATAGTAGAACAGGACTGTGGATATAAAACTCTTCTTTGCTCATGTATACATGTGTGTAAGCTAAGTCATGTATGCTGGGACACGTCTGTATTTCAAATGATTGCAGACATTTTCTGCCAAGCGATTAAAGGGAGAAAGGGGGCAATATGTTGGTAAGAGTCAGTGTTAGTGCACTGTAAATAATGAGAGCAAAAGTCTTCCCTGGTAATTTCCAATTATTTCTACCTTAGGCCTTCAGATGAGATGAAACTTCTTGTACTTAAAAATTCACACTTTAGTCTTTCCATGTCCTACACTATTAAGCCAATTCTTTTGAAGGAAATCCCAGGGCTGGACAACACCATTCTGATGCCAGGTATTATCTGTAAAGTGGTGGTTGTTATTTTACAAGTTCCCAGGTTGGGAGGGTCACACATTTTTATAAGCTAAACAAATAAACAAAAGTAGGGAAAATGGAATACATGAATATGTGTAGAGATGAAGAGTGTTTTGTACACAGACCACTCTAATTTCTGATGTTGTCTTCAACATTTTCTTAAATTGTTGTTACATTGTGAATACCTTTCTAAAATGTCATTGACTTCAACCCACTACTCTTAGGTGTAGATATTACTTCTTGCATGTTAACCTCTTGCTATTCACTTGTATGTGGAAGTTAAAATGAGCATCCATCTGTCTAGAGTCTAATTACATATATATCTATGTATATATGTATATATATGCAGGTATTTTCTATTGTATTTGATGAATGTACAAATAACTACATTTTCAAAATAGATATACATACATGTACAGAATACAATAAATATAACCCTTGATTCCATATCTAAAATTAATGGTCCATACATAGATCTCTAACTTTATTGGCATTGTTTAAATTTTTATTCACTAATGAACATCTATGAATATAGTGCCCAAACTAAGGACTAAAATATTATCACTAACTTCTATCTACCTATGTGGTCCTCTCATAATGACACATCTTCTTATATATCCTTCAATCAGATATTGAGTTTATGACCTTTTAGAGATTTTTTAAAATTTGTTCACTGTTTTCCAAATTAAAAAAAAAAAAAGCATTTTTTTAAGTAGGCTTCATGCCCAGCATGGAGCCCATCGCGGCGCTTAACTCACGACTCTGAGACCATACCTGAGCTGAAATCAAGAGCCAGACACTCAACTGACTGAGCCACCCGGGCACCCCTCCAAATTTTTGTTTAAATTCTAGTTAGTTGACATACAATTAGGCTTTTTTATATTATAATTTATATAGAGAATTTTATTGCTAGTTTTGGAACTTTACATAAAACACATCATATTATATGTTTCTTCTAAGGCTTTCCTTTTTAACCCAGCATTAGATAACTAAACTTAATCTGTGTTGTATGTAGCTAGAGTTTATTCATTCTCAGTCCTGCATAATGTTCTAGTGGGTGACTGTATCAAACTTATTCATTCCTTTTTTAATACATATAATTTACCGTCAAGTTACCTAACATACAGCGTATACAGTGTTCTCTTGGTTTTAGGGGTAGATTCCTGTGATTCATCACTTACATACAACACCTAGTGCTGATCGCAACAAGTGCCCTCCTCAATGCCCATCACCCATTTTCCCTCTCCCCTGCCCCCACCCATCAACCCTCAGTTTGTTCTCTGTATTTAAGACTCTCTTATGGCTTGCCTTCCTCTCTGTTTGAAACTGTTTTTCCCCTTCTCTTCCCCCATGGTTTCCTGTTAAGTTTCTCAAGTTCCAGATATGAGTAGAAACATATGATATCTGTCTTTCTCTGACTGACTTATTTCACTTAGCATAATACCCTCCAGTTCCATCCACACTATTGCAAATGGCAGGATTTCATTCTTTCTGATTGCCAACTGGTGTTCAATTGTATATATAAACCACATCTTTATCCATTCATCAGCTGATGGAAATTTAGGTTCTTTCCATAATTTGGCTATTGTAGAAAGTGCTGCTATAAACATTAGCGTACTGGACATTTCTTTTTTTCTAGGTTTTTGCTATTATGCATAGAAGAACTATGGATTTCTGTACATGTATCCTGTGCATATATGCTAACGTTCAGTTGGGAAAGTGGGTAAAAGTATAAATGCCAGGTCACAAGATATGTGAATATTCACCCTTAAATGGGAAAATTTGTGCTTTTAAATTTCCTATAAAAACAGTAACATATGCAGTAATTTTTATTTCTTCCCTTTCACTTCCTTTTCCACTTTTATTTCTTCCCTTCCAGTATTTATGCCCTTAATTTATTTTATTTATCTTATGCCAAAGTCAGATTTCTAACACTATTAAAAAGCAGTAAAAGTGGGAATCCCTATCTTGTTCTTAAATCTAAGGGGAATGATTCCAGTGTTTCCCTACTTATAATCATGTATATCACAAGGAGATTTTTTGTTATCTTATATGAAGTTAAATTAGTTTCCTTCTGTTTTTAGCTGAACGAGATTTTGAATTTTATAAATTTTTTTATTTTCTTTTTTAAGTTTATTGAGAGAGAGAAAGAGAGAGAGCATGCATGCTAGTGAGTGGGGGTTGGGCAGAGGGAGAGGGAGAGGAGAATCCCAAGCAGGCTGCATGCTGCTAGCACAGAGCCTGATGTGGGGATTGTACTCATGAACTGCAAGATCATGCCCTAAGCTGAAATCAAGAATCGGATGCTTAACTGACTGAGCCACTTAGATACCCATTATATTTTTTTTGGTATCTATTGAGATGAGCATATGGCTTTTTCTACAATCTGTTGATGCAGTGAATTACACTCACACATTTTCTTATATTAAAATATTGCTGCATTCCTGAGCTGCATCTAACTTGTTTATGGTGCATTTTTTGAGAAAATTGAGTTTCCTTTGCTCATACTGGCAGGCCTTGGATATTTTGTAGGTTTGGCTGCAGACCACTGCAAAAAAGTGAATATCACAATAAAGCAAGTCAAATGAATGTTTTGGTTTCCCAACGCATATAAAAGTTATTTTTACACTATAGTGTATACTATACACCACACTATACTGACATGTATACACAATAGCATTATGTCTAAAAAGTGTACATAGCTTAATTTTAAAAAAACTTTATTACTCAAAAAACATAAATCATCATCCAAGCTTTCAGTAATCACTGATCACAGATCACCATAACAAACATAATAATAATGAAAGAGCTTGCAGTATTTTGAGAATAACCAAACTGTGACACAGACAGCATAAGCAAATACTGTCAGGAAAATGGTGCTGATAGACTCGCTGGATAAGGAGTTGCCACAGACCTTCAATTTGGAAAAAAAAATGCGGTACAATGGGGATGTGCCTGTTTTTTGTTTAGGATTCTTGAAATCATTAGGAAAATGGGCTAGAATATTTGTCATTTTAGTAAACTTATTTGGTCTAGTTTGGGATTATATAGGTCAGAGTGTAATAATGCTCCTAAACTGTAAGTGACTAAAACATCCTAGTTTCATTTATTGCTTATGCAACATACGCATCTCGCATCAGTCACAAAGACACATAGGATAACGGAGCTTCCTGGAACAGGGCCAGTCACCAGGGAGAGAGGGGAAATAACAAAGCATGCACTGACTGTTAAAGACTTTTTTCTGGACATCACGCACACCATAGCGGCTCATGTTTTCTCAGCCAAATCCAGGTCAAACGGCCATGGCTCTCATCAAAAGATTGTGCAATTACGATCCTCTCAGGTTTGCAGAAGGGGAATAACTAAAAGATTGGTAAACGGCCCTAATGACTGTCATAGTTCACAATTCTAGCAAGAAAATATTTAGTCTTTTCTTTTACCCACATAGAAAATATGCAGCCCACCCAAGGGAAGCAATGCAAAAGCTCTTCCTACTTGTGACATCAATTCCACAACCCAGTGTTTCAGTGGAATGTATTGGTTTTGGGCAGTGTCTTGATGTTAGGTCTGGATGTGGCTCTTCTTGAATTTGAAGGCCTATGAACTTCTCCAAAGGCCAATATGCAGTAATGGAACTAGAACAGATCACTGCAGGCAACAATCTGGGAGAGGAAGAACTGGGTCTACACTAGTCCCACACAACATAGTCTTCTCTGTAGCAGTTCTGAAATGCTTCTGCAAAGACGTATTAAGGATTCCCCCCAATTCCTGGCAGGGAATGATTCTTAAATAAGCTCTAGTTTTCCTCCTTGGGAGTAGCTAACTTGTCCAATTTTCTCCCTAAATTCACACTCTATGTAATTCTTTTGTTTGTTTTACATTATCCTCCTAGGCTATATCTGAGTGGGACATTGGCAAGATATCTTCTTGGAGCCTGAGCAACTCTGTCAGCTCACTTCTTGCCTTTATACAGTTGGGAGCCCCAGGATCTTTGTAAGTATCAAATAGTCATGGTTTATTTTAGTCTAGGCTGTTGACTCTTTTGGCAGCACAATTTTCTAAAATGTATTTTTGGCTTTTCTATCTCATCGCAGTCAGCTGTATGAGCAATGGCCATACCCAAGTTTCTTTTGCGTCACAAGTCTTACTATATATTTCTTGGCTTTCACTTCCCCTTGCCTCTTTCTCTTTCTCTACTTAGCCACAGATACCCAGAGCCTGTATGAATGCCTCATCATACCTGCTAAATAGTTGTTCTTTTTACCAAGAATTTAGCCACTGAGTAATATTGACCCTCCAGTCTATGACAGATTGTCCTCACCATATGCCATATAACCCATGAAGCCAATACCACATATTTAAGTTTGTTTTATAGCACTCCCTATGACAAGGTACCAGTATCCCTATTAGTCAACACGAGCCTAATTTTGCCATGGTAATGAACCATTCCCAAATATTAGCAGCTTAAAATAAGAAAGTTTTATGTCTTGCTTATGATGTGGATTTGTTCGAGACTCTTCTTCACGTCATTCTCACTTGGAGACACAGGATGTAGAAGGCATCGTTAATCACGCTGGCAGGGGAAGAGGAAGGTTGCTAGCCACATGCTGGCTCTTAATGGCTTTCGCTCTCAACTCAGTGGCCAAAGGAAACCATATGCTTATGTCTGATGCCAACAGGTGGGAAGGTACAATATTACCACATGCCTGGAGGAAGAAAAGAATTTGAGACATTATCATGATGTCTACTATACGTATTATTTTTTTCTCAGCTGAAGAAGCATGAGGAAAAAGAATTAGATGTGAATGTTGGCTGAAATTGGTCTAGCTCTGACCATGCTGGCACCCTCAGGCTAACATGAGCATTTGGTCTTTCTGATAGATGGGGTCCTGTTGTAGAGATGGGAACATCAAGGCATTAGGCGTGATAATAACCCGACATGCTCAATATCACACTAACTCATTTTATTTTGATTCATCCTCATTGAATTGTCCTCTCATAAATTATCTTTCTATTTAGCTTGTTCACAAGGACAAACAAATGCACCAACTACGGAGATGTGAACATTCTGTCCCTTTATGGTCATAATTCCCAGTGAAATTTAGTAAGTCAGCATTCTGCTTTTATACTTTGTGTTAGATGTGTTAGCGTGGGTCAGCATCACCACATCTGATCAGCTCTGCTACACTGACATGCTCAAACTCAGAAAAGTGGTCAATTGTAAGAAAACTCTCTAGCAAATCCAGAAGCAGGGACGATCAACCTGACATTTTCCCCCTTTAACTGGAGACCACCAGGAACTGGATAATTTAAAAACAAAACAAACAAACAAAAAAAAACAAGAAACAAAATTTTGCATTTCTTTTTTTTTTTTTCTTCAAAAGACATAGAGTAAAAACCCTATGAGAAGGAATCATGGAAGGAAGAAGCTTCCAATGGGGGCTGGTACAGAATGGGTCAGAGGCACCTGCTGCCAGGGGAAAAGCCAGATGCCAGATCGAACACCACAGCTTTAGTATATGTGCTGCCGAAGCGAGCACGAACACCACAGCTTTAAAAAATGAAGTCAGAAAACTGACACTAGTACAAAGCATAGTGTGAGCTGCTGTGAAAATCACACAGGGCTGATGGAAGACACCAAGAGAGGACTCCAGATAGGCCTCAGCAGATCTCCCCTCACTGCAGAGCACACTCTGCTGTCCCTGTTAACTTGCCTTGTTGCCCGTCCTTATGCACAACAAGCTCAACCTCACCTCAGGGATTTTGAACCAGTTTATTATGCTTTCTCACCAAAGTTTTCACTGTAAGTACAGACCTCGGCAAGAGATAGGAAACCAAGTTCTGGCTGTGTTGGCAAGATTCTGTGCCCTTTTTGCACCATGAGAGTGATAACAAATGTTCAACAAATAATGAATGTGATAACAACAAACAGCCAAGTCATGGATTCCTTGGTCAGAAGGGCAGGCTAGTGCCTGAGTTCTTATTAACACCACATATTAGGAGAAGAAGGAGAGGAGTAAACAGAAACCTACAGATGTAACGAGTACTGTAGTAAAACAGAACAACCAGTGAATGGTAAGAACTTCTGAGTTTGCTGATCTTGGTCCGGAGATGGTAAATCAATGCTAAATCATCACACAAAATACTTACTAAATGAGTGGCTTCACCCTAAGCCAAAAAAATTTCTTGCTGGCCTGGAGCAGTCGTGTGTCTGAAGCAACATGAGATTGAGAATAAAAATATGTTCTAAGGTGCCAGAGTCTCCCTGTTTCTTACCACTGAACTTCTAGAACCATCCCTCACAAAGGATAACCTCCATTTAGAGGTGAGGAGAAACCCAAAATGAATGATCTTGTGTGCCCATCAGACTTGGAATAAACGAAAAAAAAAGAAATATACCCCCAAAATAGAGAAGTATATTGCTAGGTTGCTGAAAAGTGTAGACCAGAAGTTTTTCCCAAATTAAAAGTACTTGTTTATGATACTGAAATCTTAAGAAAATGAAGAAATGAAGAAAAATTGCCTCAGGGGGAAAAAGAATCAGCATATACGAGCTTTCAAACAACAGATGAAATAAGGAGATAAAAATAGCTTTTTTTTTTTTTAATGTTTATTTATTTTTGAGAGAGAGGAACGAGAGAGAGAGTGGGAGCAAGGGAGGGGCAGAGAGAAAGGGAGACACAGAATTCGGAAGTGGGCTGCAGGCTCTGAGCTGTCCAGGTTCTGTCAACACAGAGCCCAACGTGGGGCTCAAACTCACAAACCATGAGATCGTGTCCTGAGCTGAAGTCAGATGTTTAACTGACTGAGCCCCCAAGGCACCCCAGAAATTTAGCTTTCAAAGCTCAGGAGGAGAAAATGAAAGCAACAAATTACTTGTTATAGAAATGGAGGTCACATTGGGAGAGGGAGAAGAAAGGAAAGAACTAATTAAACTTGTAATTTAAAACTTCTTCACGAGGGAAACTCCAGGCCTACCCGGCTTCACTGGGGAAGTCAACCAGTCATTTCAGGAGGAACTATTCATTCTATATAAACCCTTCCAGAAAGCTGAAGTGACAAGATGCTCCATGTCTTAGTCTTCTCAGGCTGCCATACAACAAAACAAAAAATGAAAAGAAAAAATCACCATAGGCCAGGTGGCTTAAACAACAGACATTTATTTTTCATAGTTCTTGAGGCTGAAAGTCCACGGTCAAGGTGCTGGCTTCATTCTGAGTCCTCTTCTCTTGGCTGGTAGATGGCCAGCATCTCACTGTGTGCTCAAATGACTTGTTTGTGCATGCATAGGAGAGAGGGTAGAGGGGAGAAAGAAAGAAGGTGCACGCTAGTACAAAATCTCTGGTATCTTTTCCTGTAAGGGCATAAATTTCAACTTGAGGGCCCTACCCTCGTGACCTTATTACCCCTAGTTACTTCCCAAAGACCCTGTCTCCAAATACCATCACATTGGGGGATTAGGGCTTCAACATACATAGGGGTACACAAACATCCAGTCCTTAACACCTCTCAACTCATTCTACAAAACCAATACTACCCTGATACCAAAACTACACAGACAGCATAAGAAAAGTACACATAAATATCCCTCATGAGCATAAATACAAAAAATGTAATAAATTGAGTATAATAATTTATGAAAAATATAATAAAATTATGATCATGCAGAGTATATTCTAGGAATGCAAGAGTTTATTATTCAAAGGCTCCATCAATGTAACTCACTATCTTAACAAACTGAAAAAGGAGAAAATATCTGCTTACCCCCAATAGGTACAAAAATGAACTTGAACAAATTCAACTTCCATTTTTGATAACAACCTCCTAGCAAGATAGAACTAGAAAGAAACTTCTGCAGTCTGATAAAGGACATCCGTGACAGACCTACAGCTCATTATTATGTGTTACGATTTTGGCTCTGACTTATTCACCTAGCTTTTCACTCAAAATGGATGAATTTCATTTTATATAAACAATACCTCAGGGAAGCTGGGGGAAAGTCATGTTCCAAAATCTCTCATGCAGAATATTCTTTTACATTGCATGCTTGTAACTATTACCTGGTCAGCACTTACATATTTCCACCCAAAAGGACTTCACAAGCACACAAAGACTATTCCACTTTAAAACAGTATGAATCATGCTGTCCCTTTCATCAAGACAAACAGGTACACTTGTAGCTTCTTCCTAAGAATCTTCCTCCTTTTTTCTTCAATGACATTATACTACCAACAATTCGTCATATTTTGTTAAGACCTTTCACAATGTGATACATTTTTGTACATCAACAGTGTTATGATAACCCATTTTTATATAGACTTCAAACCTTTCCTCCTCATTATTTTATTTCTTCCTCAGTAAACTCAATAAACAAATGCCCCTCGTAACTTCCAACTGCTTTTCTCCTGGAAAGAGTTTCATGCACTTAATTTACACTGCCTCAACGGAATGGTTAGCGAGATCACCTGATCGGTGCCCCACCCACAACCTGGAGTCCTGTTGGAACTAAAGCTGCCAGGAGCTATTGATATTTTTACCCAGCTGTAGGCGAGACAACAGGGAGATGTCAACAGAAAGAGAGCTGACAGAAGGACAAGCTGGACCTGCTCATGCAACACAGATGAAGAGTCAAGAGTGTAATCACTGGTACAACAAGAATTACATTTAAAAAGCCAAGGAACTCAGAGAAAGTGTTATGACAGCCAGGGAGGGAACTAACCTGAGAACAGAGGAATGTGAGTAAGACCAAACCAAGAATCATAGAGCAATGTCTACAAAAGTAGAACATGAGACTAAGAAGCCCATGATCTTCTGTAGGCTCTTCAGAATCCTACAGAAATGGAGGGGATGCAGTCCCAGGGATTAAGCTTGGAACTGTGTGCCTGGAGAAGGACATCATTTGCACACAGTTACCCCCAAGTCTCTGTACCATTACCAGCTTTCATCAACTACTGCTCCAATGTGCTTGAATTCACACAGGGCCTGCCGGCCCAGGAAGCCTTTGGACCACAAAACAGGTGACAGGTTACAGAATGAGGGGAGGAGAGCCAGGACGAACAGTGTCATGAAATCAGTCTTTCCGGCCGAATCTTCAGGCCACCCGTGTCCAAACCAGGTATCTTTCCTATTTTCACTTTTTGCTTCTACCATATGTTGTATCTACTGTTCTTGGTGCCACCTTGTAAAACCCTGTTTCCATGTGCTTTCTCCCTAATTCAGTTCCATAGATAGTAGAGCCTTGCATATCCTTGACTTCTTACTCATCTTAGTCCTCACCTCATAGTGGGCGTGGACATCATCACACTCTGACAAGATGCATTGTTTGGAAGGCCTTTCTAAGACCTATAGAAAGTGCTTGGGAGAGGTATGTCTTCATTGTTAAAATCTTTATAAATACAGAAATAGAGTTTTAATAATGTGCCAGAATCCAAACAAACACATTTTAGAAAGCTGGGCTAAGAGCTCTTGTCAAATTGGATGTAGAAGGTCAGGGTTCAAATTATTCCTCTAATCACTTGAATAAGATGAAATCCTGAGGAAAATAGAAGAATATGAGTTAGGACAAGAAGAGAAGCTCTCATTTGAGAAGCCATAGAGAATTCAGGAAAGCTGAGAAAGCTTAGAGAAACTTTGGATTCCTCGTTCATTCCTCTCACTCCATGATGTACACCAAAACTTACCTTGAAATGCCATCATTCATCATTCTTTGTATTAATATTTTTCCTATTTTGCTATTTTTATGAGTTCTGGTCCCACTTAATCCTAGTATGGAATCCAGTGGCTACTAGGTTGTACCAGTTGGGAGAGATTGCCAGTTGAGGTCACTGCCAATACCTGAAATTCATCAGACTTGAGCATCTCTATAAGACCTGTTTACTGAAATGTAAGGCACCCACAAATTGTAGCCCCTGTGTCTAAGGAATGTGTTTTTCATTAGATGAAAGATACTATTTCTTGATCTCCCCCACACCCAAAATATACTCAGTGTACATAATAAAGGTTCACTAAGACAATGTTTGGAGATACAGAAGGCATGAAGGTAGTATGGTACTGAGGGCCATAATAAATGCACAGAAGTGCTACATGGTGAGTTAGTCCTGAGAGACTCTGCCTCCTCTGTCTGAGGGATGTTTTGTATTTTTACTCATAAAAATGAAAAATAGTGAGCTGCAACGTATATTTAAAGGAATCATTTATTTCCATCAGGGAGAAAAGAAACCAGCCAGGAAGCCACAATATCGTTCCTGCCTCTTAATTCCAAAATAAAAATGAGACTATCTCATAGTAAATCTATTTTAAAGTGATTCTTTGAAAGGGAGAAGGAGGAGAGAACGATTAAGAAGAACATCCCAGCCTTATGAGAGCAAAGGAAAACACTGGCAGTAATCTAAAATTGTTACTGTATTTATGTCTGAAGTAACTGCATCAGTGGGGCACTCTCACTGAGTGGTGCTCTGTTATGGGGCCAGGATTGCTGTTTAAAGCCCAGCGCTGCTGCCTTCCTTCCCTATTCCGTTTCTAGAAGTGGTGTGTGTTATGCGGCCACAATGCTCACAGATGGAACTAGGTAGGGTGGTGGGAGTTATTTGAGTACCAGCCCTGCCTCGTGTACCCCTGGGAACAACTGCGGAACAGAGGCCATGATTAGAGAGTGGAGTTCAATGACCATTATTCCAGCTTATGGTATTAATTAGACACACTCTCCTCACAACCCAGATGTGCACAGAGAGGCTGTTATTAATGTACCAGAGAGATCCTTGAGGTATCTGCAATTTACACACATGTAAATTCCCAGTCATTCCCAGAAACTGTTAGTAATAATAAAATTGAGTTGTTTAGAACACATGGTCAGATTTTTCTCACTTCCCCTCCTCTGTGCAGGGCATGCTGGAATGAGTTACTGACAGAGAGGAGAAGAGCAGTAACACTTTTAATTCATGCATGTACAGAGTGCTTAACAGCTTATAAAACAGATACGTACACATTACCTCATTAGCTTTCCCAACCATATGAGACAGATTACGAATTTTACTGCCATTTTTACAAATAAGAGAAATAAGGCTTAGCAAGCATTAAGGTACTTGCCAGGATCCGATGGTTTTTAACCCAATGGAACTGGAGCTTCAGTGCGTGTTTTTTATTGCAAGTTCGGGGAACTGTCTACACCAAACTAAAAAATGACCAGCCAGCTTGAAAATTGGAAAATACCCATCTGTTATTAGGTACAGCCCTTTCTGATTGTCACAAGTTATCTTTGTGGAAGCTAGCTCTCCATCCATTCCAGGTATAGAAGCAGAGGGTATTCTGAGCATTTGATATCTCTGAGAGCCACGCTCCTCTAATTGGCACTAGTCTGTGGTTTGTAACTGGCCTGCAGAGTGATAAGTACCAAAACTGAGTAAGCGTTTGGAAAACTTTATGGCAGTTTGACAGAGTCATCTTATGTCTGCTGAATAATAAACAATTGAGACTGGCCTTTTGAATGCCCTTTAAAATTTTTTTTTCTACTCATTCATTTGTGCTTATTGTATTCTGCAAAAGGGTCAGTCCAAAACTCTGATTGTGCAGGAATCGTCCCTCTCCAAGTTTTGCTTGGGAATCGCTGCTTTAGGGAATGCTCACTCTGCCCTGCCTATTCTGTGTTCAAATTCATCAGGGCGCCCTCAGCAGGCTCGGCTCCGCCCTATGGAATTAACTTAGTGCGGATTCTGTGGGAGGCATCCATTTTCATTGTTTTCTGAAGAAATCTGACTTTATTTAAGCCTGTCCTGCAAGGTCTGTAATAAGAGTGCTCTGTATTCGTTTCCAAGTGCTACATCACAAATGGCTACGAATTTAGTGGCTTAAAACAACACCCATTTATTATCTTGCAGTTTCTGGAGGTCAGCAGGCTGAGCATGACATAACTGGGTCCTCTGCTCGAGGTATCACAAAGCTGATACCAAGATGTTCACAGGGACACAGGCCCCTCTGTGGTGACAGGCGTTCTTCCAAGCTTATTCCAGTTGTTGGCAGGATTGGGGTTCTTGTAGGACTGAAGTGTCTGTTTCCTTGCTGGCCGTCAGTGGGGGGTCGCTGTTGGCTCCTGGAGGCTACCCTTGGGTCTTAGTCACGCGGCCCTCCCCCACGGGCCATTCATACATTTGTTTGCTTCCTTCCAAACCTGCAGGAAGGGTCCCATCCTTTGACCTTCTTTTAAAGGGTTCATCTGATCAGGTCAGGCCCATCCGGGATGGTCTCCTTTTGGATTAACTCAGAGTCACCTGATTAGTGACCTAATCAGTGGACTCCTATCCTGTTGTGATCACCATCCCCACCCCCACTAGAGGGGAAAGAATCGTACAGGGCACGTACATCAGGGGTGCGAATTTGGGGGGTGTTTTGGAATTCTGACAACCACCATAGTCAGTGCATGATAAAAAGACATAAGGAAAATGCATTGCCAAATGGATTTGTCTTATTAACTCTCTTTAAATAGCTTCCCTGAAAATCTTATTAATTCAAATGTGTAAGATTCCATTTATGCTGAATTACACGGATTCCATGCCTGCCTGTGCCCTCAGTCTCACGGTAAGAAGAAACCTGTGTCCTGAGAGGCATTTTGATCTTCAAATACCAAAATAACAGAGGTCTCTAATGCCTTCATGCAGCAAATCCAGACTCGTCAGTGTTTTCTACAGTGGCACTGCCAGATTGCTGGAATTATACTCATTAGCAGCCGGTAGTTATGAGACTATGGGACTGCAAAATGTAACAGAGCACATAAACTTAGGATGAGGTCAGGAAAAGTCAGGCTCTGAAACTAACAAAATCAACACCCAGTACAGCCACACACGAGGGCATCCGTGTCGCAGCCTGAAGTGGCATTCTTGAGTTTACTTCTGAAACTAAGGCACCGAAAACCAAACACACTAAAAATCAGCATACCGTAAGCTGCCCTCCCGGAAATCACAGTAGTTTTATTCATGAGGCAACGCTATAATGACAGGTCAGTTTGATTTTTGTTTCTGTTTTTTGTTTTTTCCCTATGGTAGCCACGCGTATATTTCAAGAACCATTGATAGAATGTTACGTTAGTTTCAAGCGTACACTGTGGTAATTTGACACCTCTGTACCTTACACTGTGCTTACCGCAGGTGTAACTGCTATCTCTAAGGACAGAACGCTTTTGGACACCGATAAATCAGAAAGGCAGAAGAAGCAGTCGTTGAAAATAGACATTTTTCTTCTGCTTGCAACACTGCTTAAAGATAATGAAGCTCCAAGTTATTGCCTTAAAAAAAAATCAATGCCGGTATTGGTTACATCCACAATGGGGAGACGTATCACCAGAGGTGTGATGACTGTTCTCTCAATACCAGTCAGTTTTGTTCCTTAATAGTAGGAGCTAGCTATGGTACCTTCAAAAAAAAAAAAAAAACAAAAAAAAACCTTTCATTATTTCATAGACATATTTTTATTTATACTAACCTTAAAGTCTCAAAACAACCTTCTCATTTGTTTTGTCTAGATTAACCCAACTGGAACAACAACAAAAAAAGATGCTCTGGGTATAATTAGAAACACAAAATATTAGTGAAAATAAGCAAAAATGGAAGACATTTATTAAGGGCATGGCAAAGGATAATTCTTAAAAGAATAGAAACTATCTCTTATACACATAGAAGAAACACAAGTCAAAGATTTTATTTAACTCTATCATTAAAGAGGGAAACAGTGATTTTACAACTGATTCAAAAGGGAGCTCAGAGTACCACATATTGATAGATACACAAAGAACGTGGACACACATTTACAAGTATTCATTTACTCTTCAATAAACTGAATACATGGAAATTTTTGAAGTGAGCAGCAAAACCCAGACTTCTAATAATATTCTACCAAAATCTAGCCCATTTGTGAGACCCCTCCAGAAGGAGGTCGAATTATTTTACATGAACATTCATGGGGACCATTGAATGATTAAATCAGAGGTGTCAATGGGCTGGAAGTGAGGGGAGCTTTTCAAAACTACAGTCTCTCTATCAGTCCAGTTCAGTGATCTCATCTATATTAAAGGTTGGATTCATCTGTCTATTATTTGGTATGTAAACTAGACTTAGAATTTCTCTTTAACTTCCTGACTTCATGCTCTTGTAGACCCAAATCAATGTATCTTTTCACTCAGCCTTCCCTTCCTTTACCTTCCCCAAAGACAGCCTTCCTGCTCCAGATTTGCTAACAGAAGGGGACACTGTGGGAACATCTTGATAATTGAGACATCGTTAGTCTAATTACTTATATCACACCCCTGCTTCACCTTCGCCCTCCCCTATTTCTTGGAGAAGCATCTGCTAAATGTCAGTAGTTAAGATGTGTCAGACAGAACCCAGAACTGCATAGCTTGGTGTGTTGGGAGGCAGCCAGGGTGGAGAAGAGGAAGAAAAATATTTCTTTCAAGTCCTTTTTTCAGTTGTTGGTCCTGATTGTTTTACAAAGAAAGAGTCCAACACAAATCTAAGGAGAGGATGTTTGTGTGCCTGTGTGAGTGTGTATGAGCATATTGCCAGTGTGTGCATGCAAGAGAGAGAGGGGGAGAGAGATCTGCTGATCAGCCAAGAGTAAGGGTATACACATAATGTGGGGAAAAAGCATGATGTCATTGGCGTGATTTACATGCCAGTTAATGAGTTAAAGATTTAATGGCACTTTAAATAGGGTGGAGAATAGAACACATATAAAACTTAGCATACCACTTATGCCCTGTTGGATCAGACATTCAGACATGAACAAGAGGCCAGTCATCTGTATGTCTGTTTGGGGAGGTATCTAGTACTAGCTGAAGATGATCAAAATTATATATACTACCAATTAGCTACAAAGGTGATATTAAAGCAACAATTCTCTTATCTCCAGTAGGTGTTTCATCCTTCTCGTTTATGTGTGGAACAAGGCTACTACCACAAGTAAAACAGGGATTCTTTCCTCAAGCCCCACAGAGGAATGGCTGCTTCACTGACATAATCATTATGTCAGTATCTGTGGAGATTTATACCATTTGAGGAAGAAAAATCTATTCAAATCTCACCACTTTATTTTGTAAATAAGAACGGCATCTGCAAAGACTAATATGCATGTTCAGTCCCACAGAATAATGATTCTCAACTTGGGTTGCCCCTAGAACCACATAATTCCATTTCAGACCTTCTATGTCAGAATACCCAGAGGAGAGCCCCATTAAAAAATCTCCACAACTACTTATCTTTGCTAGTTTTCTTTTTTTTTTTAATTTTTAATGTATTTATTTTTGAGAGAGAGAGTAGGAGAGAGCATGGGTCGGGGAGGGGCAGAGAGAGAGAGAGGGAGACACAGAATCTAAAGCAGGCACTAGGCTGTGAGCTATGAGCATGGAGCCCGATATGGGGCTTGAACCCATGAACTGCAAAATCATGACCTGAGCCGAAGTTGGAGGCTTAATCGTCTGAGCCACCCAGGTGCCCCTATCTTTGCTAGTTTTCAAGATCCACTCTGAAGAAGATTCAAGTTGCCATACCTGTAAGATCAGCAGCCATTGTTAGCAAACACGTTTGCTTCTAAATGGATCCATACCTAGAGAAAAAATAAATTTTGGAAAAAGAAGTAATTAAAGTCATTAAAAACTTCATTAATGGATAGAAACAAAGACCAAGAAAATAATGTAAACAACCTTACTCATTAGTTACCCTCCGCCTAAGCTTATAATTTTGACCACCACTGACCTGTGTTTCTCCTCCTAGACTAAGCACGCAGCACTCTGTATCTCAGTGAGGTCAGACTTTGCCATACTCTGCCTTATTTTCATAGTATAGAACAATCCTGAACACAGTGTATGGACTTAACAAATAACTGTTGAATGAAAAAAATGTGTTCTTAGCGTCAGAAATTATTTGGGGATGCAACTGCTTGATGTATGCACAGCCTTTTGATTTTTTATGTTGTTTTTTGCTTTTGCTTTTGTTTTTCTGATGCAAGAACCTCACTATTCCAATCAATGATTATAACACAAATACCTTTCATGCCTCACCTTCATCATTGCCTATATCCAGGGCCATATACAAGCTGTTCTGGTCCATAATCCATTCCTCTGCCTCTTAAGTCCAATATCCCCCCGTGCTCCCTAATGAGAGAAACTTTTCAGTAAATTGATATTCTCTGCTCCAAGATCTGAATTTTGTTTTCAGTGGCCAATAACTATAAGAAAAAAGTAAACTTAAATGGCTAAATGCACCTTGTGCCTATTACCCTCCACCAGGCATACCTCTTTAATATATATTTTTCCCATTAGAAAGAGGTTACTTTTGGAAATCACACACTTCCCTTTTCCAACTACAGCAGACATTAACAAAAGTAGAGCTTTTGCTTACTTCTCTGGTTTCTATAATTTACTATTTGGCAGGCTTTGGGTCGAAACTGCTCTGAATTATTAAAGGGAACAATGTGTTTTGCTTTCTCTACACATTTCATAACATTTAATAAAACACACTTACTCATTCACTTAAAATTATATCTATGAACCATAGCTCTATCTCACTCCTAACAGCAAATTAAATTCTAGGTGATTCAAAATGCAAAAATGAAATACATTTTTAGCAGAAAATATAGGTCATGGTTTTTAGGTTCTTTGTTTTTTTTTTAGCAGAGGTTAAGAAAAATCCTTTCTAGGGCATGACACCAAAAATAAGGAAATTGTTGAACATTCTCTTGACTTTTGAAAGAAGAACAAGAAATTCTGCATAGCAAAAATTGGCCTAAGAAACTTAAGATTCAGCTGATGAAATGGAAATCTATATCTTCAACATAATTTTAATAATAATGATATTGCTAGATACTATTTTTTATTAATTGTCAAGTGATCTTTCAGCATTTATATACATCATTTCATTTAATCCTCCAAACTACCCTGTACCCCTGTCTTATAAATATAGGCTTTATAAAGCTCAGTGATCCTGGGTGTTGTATGTACACCAATTTGACAATAAATTATATTAAAATAATAATAAAAATAAAGCTCACTGATCTTGCTCAAAATCCCAGAGCTAGTACTCCTAGGAGCTGGAATTTGCACTAAGCTTTCATTGTTTCAAAGTCTATGTATATAACAATTATAATATTAATTTGTAAGATGATAACTATATATTTATATAAAAACCCATACGGATTAATGAGGACCCAAAAAAAGAATATCCCAAAGAAAACTGGGTGAAATACCTACCCCCCAATGCCTTTACTATTCATGTGTCCTCATTTACATACAAATTGCCACTAAATAGTAAAAACAAATAATGAATGAAAGTAACAATCTTCACTAATAATCTAAAACCAAAGTTGAAAATGAAGTTATTACTTTCTACCCATCAGACTAACAAAGATTAAGAAGACTGTATCTATTTTGAAGATAATGAGAGGGAAATATTCTCACTGGTACTTTTAGTAAAAGTGTAAATAGGTATATTCTTTTGGAGAGGAGGGGCAGAGAGAGAGGGAGACACAGAATCCGAATCAGGCTCCAGGCTCTGAGCTGTCAGCACAGAGCCCGACATGGGGCTCGACGTCACAAACTGGGAGATTGTGACCTGAGCTGAAGTTGGATGCTTAACTGACTGAGCCATCCAGGTGCCCCTGGAGACTATTTTTTAAACATCAGAATTTTCACTGTGTATATTCTTTGGCTCAGCAGTGACGTCCAGGAATATTTCCTGAATTGATGATCAGATAAGCTTATAAATACTTTTGATAATATACAGAGAATTCCTCACAGTGTTGTTTATGATGTTGCAAAGACTAGAAATGATCAGAATTCATTATTATCCTATTGGTTAAATGTAGTAGAGCGACATACCCTGGTATGCCTAGGGTATTTCCAGTTCATGGTTGGTATCCTGTCATGATTAGAAATAGTGCCCCCTTTTACCCTTAAATTGTCTCACTTTGAAAACTCATTTATAAGATCAGTCTGCTTAAGTACTTTTTTTAACCAATACAGTTCTTTTATGGTTATTGGAAATGATGAGATTACTCTATATCATCTGCCATTAAATGTCACCTAGAACATTGCACTGAGTTAAAAAAAAAAAAAAAAAAAAAGCAGTGTATAAAACAGGTTACAAAATAAAACTACTATGTATATTATATGTATTGTATGTATATGTATGTACGTATACATATTTGTATGTATATATGTATTCATATATATATCTGTATGTATACTCTATATTTACTAATAAAATAAACTAATAACCCTGGTTGTTAGACTCAGGAATATTTTATTTTATCCTTTATATTTCTATACTTTGAGCTTTTATAATAAGCATGCATTATAATTAAAAATGAGGCTATTTTCATTTGAGAAGAAAACCAGGTCACAAAAAAATATATACTTGATATATCAGATAAATAACATAATATACAAAAAGTAGTAAGTTAACCAAGTTGCCTTGTGCCCCTTAGATATTAAAGTAAACCGTACAGTTCAAAATATTTGCTATCAATACTAAAGATAAATATTTTATGAAAAAATACAAAGGCTTATAAAAATCAATACATATTAATCTAATTACTAACATTGAATAAAGAGCTATGTGGATACATAGACAATGGTTCAAAACCTAAAGTTATCAAAAATTTCATCTAGGGCCAACTCGATCATTTTCTTGGAACACTAATTTTTGGTATTTAATAAGCCAGTCTTAAGTCAGCTACTCAATACCAACTGCTACTATATCAACTAAACGACCACCGGCTTCTCCTGTTTAGCTGCAAATAGTTGAGAATGGCTGTAGCCTCAAGGAAGAAAAAGTGAAGCAAGAACTTCAGATCCCCTGCACTACCATCAGTGCTTTGGAAATGGGGACAAGAAAGAAATTGTATAACGGGTAGAGAGAAGGGTGGCACTGAGTTTCCTTTTAGTGTTTGATGTCCAATTGCTACTTTTCCCCTTTCTCCATGTACTGTTTGTTGTTATTTTTTTTTTCCATTTATTTTACAGAAAGTAGATGAGAGCAGGTGTTAATGTGGAGTAATCTGCAGAAACAAAGCCAAAATCATGGCCCTGTCTTTGCCTTTATTATAATTATTTTTATTTTTATTTGTTTGCCTGCCAAGTTTTACTTGGAAAGAGCATTATTCCTCAAGGAGAACTGTACTACAGAATCGGAAACATTTAGGTGCTCTATAAAACAACTGTCTTGGGATGCCTGGGTGGCTCAGTCGGTTAAGCGTCCGACTTTCGCTTAGGTCATGATCTCGCTGTTCGTGGGTTCGAGCCCCGCGTGGGGCTCTGTGCTGACTGCCAGCTCAGAGACTGGAGCCTGTTTCAGAGTCTGTGACTCCCTCTCTCTCTGACCCTCCCCTGCTCACGCTGTCTCTCTCTCTCCTAGAAATAAAAAAATATATATATTAAAACAAACAAACAAACAAAAACCAACTGTCTTTAATTCATTTGTTTAACTTGTTAGTTTCAGTTTGAAAACTTGGTACTCAATTCAGTTGATTACAATTAAAATACATAGTATCCTTAGGTACTCTGATGGCCAGTAGGACATACCACACAATTCCTGTAAGTGCTATACTTATTTATAAATTTAACTGATGAAGGGTAATAGCTTGAAGCAATCTAAAATTCTCGTGTTAATGCAGTTTATATTATTTTCAAAACAAAATATAAACTAAATTAAGATGTTCATCTTATAACAATAAACATATATTTTGATTATTTGATGTCTTTCTAACAGCCTAGTTATCATTCTAAATGGTATTTTACAATCTACTTTCCCTTTTGATGCCAGCGTTTAATGTTCTGATCTTTCATTTATGCAAAAATTAAGAAAACAAACCCTCAGTGAAACAGTCATATATCATCTTTTCTTTCCATACTTGCTCTAAAATGTTATGATTCTATGGTTCTATTGTGAAATGGTTCTACTACTACATATGGTCCTTTGCTCAGTGCAAAGCGGGGAAAAGCTTGCACAGTAATTTTTATCTTCTGTGAGTGCCTCGCTGGTATAGGATAGACATGCAAATGCCTGTCTGCGATGTTTCCAGCTGCAAGATAAATGAACAGCTATCATGTGTGTTGCATGACTTACTTAAGCAGAAACATCAGCCTCCACAATGAAAAGTCATAATCATCGCACCAATATTTGTTGGCTTTTCCTTTTCAACATGTTGTGGCTTCCTTTCCTTTTCTAAATAAATATTCATTTTTATGCCTAATTGGTAATTGTCTTTGCTTGGGCTGTTATAACCAAAATACCATAGACTGGTGGCTTAAAAGCATTTACTTAGCACAGGTCTGAAGGCTGGGAAGTCCAAGATCAAGGCATTGGAAAATTCTGTGTTTGATGAGATTTCTCTTCCTAGGTCCTAATTGCATTCACAGGGGCTCTACCCTAATGACCTAATCACCTCCCAAAGACCCCAGCTCCAAATATCTTCACAAGAGAAATTAGGATTGATGAAACTTGGGAGGGACACAAACATCGAGTCTAGAGCAATATTCACATGTCTCAGACCCCATGAAACCTGGATCCTTCCTGTGAACAGCATATTCTACTGACACGTCTATGAGATCCCATGAAGCCACGTACAAGTTCACACAGATAAAACAGAGACCACAAAGTTTTTCCTCTGTGCTTATAGCTAGGAAAAATATAATTTGTGCTAAACAGCCTGAAACACTAGAAAGAATACAAGGCTTCCTGACTAAATTCTGCCACCTTGTTTGTGCACTTGAACAGTAATCCCCAGAAAGTTAATCAGAAATTTCCTTATTCTATGACAGCTTGGCTTTTATGTTCTCAGAATGCTGTTTCCCAACTATCTAACCCAAATCTGTGTTTCAGCTGGTAGGACCCAGTTTCTGAACAACAGTCAAGCAGGACAACAGTAAAGGGAAGGTGGACAGTGTATGTGGAGGAATCCTCAAGAACATCAGGAGTAGCCCTCACGTTGGAAAATTCCAGAGATACGACACTTGGTACTGGATAAGCTTGAAACCGGGAATCTAAACCTGGAGGATCTAGGGATCCAGTGAGCGCAAGACTGCATGAGATTATATGTAAAATATTGTCTCTACATCCAGAGGGCCAACAGACACGTGAAAGATGCCGCAAATCACTCGTCATCATGGAAATACAAATCAAAACCACACCGAGATATCCTCTCATACCGGTCAGCGTGGCGAAAATGAACACCTCAGGAAACAGATGTTGGTGAGGATGTGGGAAAACGGGAACCCTGTTGCACTGCTGGTGGGAATGCAAACTGGTGGAGTCACTCTGGGAAACAGTGTGGAGGGTCCTCAAAAAATAGAATTGCCCTTCAACCCAGCAGTAGCACTACCAAGAATTTATCCAAAGGATACCGGAGTGCTGATGCATAGGGGCACGTGGACCCCAGTGTGTATGGCAGCACTACCTACAATAGCCAAATCATGGAAAGAACCCAAATGTCTAACAATGGGTGAATAGATAAAGAAGATGTGGTTTATCTATACAGTGGAACACTACTTGGCACTGAGAAAGAATGAAATCATGCCATTTGCAGCAATGTGGATGGTACTGGAAGGTATTATGCTAAGTGAAATAAGTCAGAGAAAGACAGTTACCATGTTTTCACTCATATGTGGAACTTGAGAAACTTAACAGAAGACCATGGGGGAAAGGGAAGGGGAAAAGTAGTTTAAGACATGGAGGGAAACCATGAGAAACTCTTTTTTTTTTTTTAATTTTTAATAGTTTATTGTCAAGTTGGTTTCCATATAACACCCTGTACTCATCCCCACAAGTGCCCTCTCCCATGCTCATCACTCCCCTTTCCTCTTTCCCGCACCCCCATCAGCCCTCAGTTTGTTCTCGGCATTCAAGAGTCTCTCATGGTTTGCCTCCCTCCCTCTCCCCCACTATTTTTCTCCTTCTTTTCCCCCATGGTCCTCCTATATGTGCAAACATATGGTATCTGGCCTTCTCTGCCTGACTTATTTCGCTCAGTGTGGAGGTTCCTCAAAAATTTAATAATAGAACTCCCCTATGACCCAGCAATAGCACTGCTAGGAATTTACCCAAGGGATACAGGAGTGCTGATGCATAGGAGCACATGTATCCCAATGTTCATAGCAGCACTCTCAACAATAGACAAAACATGGAAAGAGCCTAAGTGTCCATCAACTGACAAATGGATCAAGATGTGGTTTATCTATACAGTGGAATACTACATGGCAAAGAAACTCTTAAATACAGAGAACAAACTGAGAGTTGATGGGGCTTGGGGAGAGAGGGAAATGGGTGATGGGCATTGAGGAGGGCACTTGTTGACATGAGCACTGGGTGTTGCATGTAAGCAATGAATCATGAGAATCTGCTCCAGAAGCCAAGAGCACAATGTATACATTGTATGTTAGCAAAATGACAATAAATTATATTTTTTAAAAAATGAAGAAAAGTAAAATATTGTCTCTATATTACTGTGTGTGTGTGTGTGTGTGTGTTCCCAGTGAGATGACTGAGGCCTAAAAAGTCTATGAACTTCTGATGTGGGGAAAAAAAAAAAAAAAAAGAGAGGACAAGCTTTCTCACATAAGTATAAGAGAGTCTAAGGCCAAAGTCTAGACTGATTGAGATTCTGGCTCTACCACTTCCAAACTGAGTGAGCTGAAAAGGTTATTCAACTCCTGTTCCACAATTTTCTCTTATGTAAAATAGTGATTATAATAGCATCTACCTCACAGAGCTTTGGGCAGGGCTGAGTGAATGAAATATGTAAAGCTCTTGAAACAATGCCTAGCATATGGTAAATGCTATATATTTGTTAGCTATGATGGTGATGAAGAAGGAGAAAGAGAAAGTGGTGGTGGTGAAGGAGGAGGAGGAGGAGAAAGTCTGCCAGGCACTTGAAACAGAGTTTAAAACTTCTCATTCCTAATTTTAAACCAAAATAGGGACTTGCCTTTTTGAAGAAAGAGTAGAGATAAGGCATTTTGCTCCTGAAAAATAACAACAACTATGTCTGGAAAATTAGTCTTATTAGATAAAGGGACAGAAAATTAAAAAAAAAAAACAAAAAAAAAAACCTACACATGGATTCTATAAAATACCAAGGTTTAAACAATTATAATTTCAACTTAAATAAATTTAGAGAGAGAACCTCCTGTAAGATTTATGTATAGCCAGGAGAATAAAAAATAGAAAATGATGCTTATTCTCTGAATTTTTTCTTTTACATGACTTCTTTTTTTTAATGTTTATTTATGTTTGAGAGAGAGAGAGAAGAGAGAGTACCAGTTGGGGAGGGAGGGAGACACAGAATCTGAAGCAGGCTCCAGGCTCCAAGCTGTCAGCATGGAGCCTAACGCAGGGTTCAAACTCACGCACCATGAGATCATGACCTGAGCCAAAGTTGATGTGCAACTTACTGAGCCACCCAGGTGCCCTTCTTTCATGAGACTTCTATGAAACTAGCAAGAAAACCAGAAAAAGATCATCAGCCAGTTTAAAAACCAAACAAGGTACAAAATAATAAATGAGCAGGATAAGAAATAGTTTCACAGACACTAAAAATACAACCGACAAGAAGAATATTTATGTTCTTCTGCAGCAATAGGGGCAGAAGCAGTGACCTGCCAAACTCAAGAACATTCCCATGAGGCAGAAGGAAAAGATAAGACAAGAAAACAATGAAGAATACAATAGAAGACATAATGAAGATACAAACTAATCATTGTTCCTGAATGAGCAACAGAATAATTGGATCCAAAACAATAGCAAGAAACACAATGAACATTTCATTAGCTAAAAACCAAACAGAAACACACGAGTGTGAAGACAGACTTAAATCATCATATGTAGGATAATTCAGTGAAAATCCACGCCACTCTCTTTCTTGCCCTTGAAATGGCAAAGAGAGATTTCAATAGGTATTCAGGATAAAAAAAAACAAAAACAAAAACAAAACAACCCACTAAGAACAAATTAAAAATAGAAAAAACTGGTTGTGTTGGAAGAATTCACTCTGCGTGTAATTAGGGTGCCTTCTGCAATAATGATGTCAGAGAGCCACAAAGCAAACTCAGTTGCAATTTGAAGATGGTAAAATGTGTATCTAGAAACCCAGAATAATTAACAGAAAATATATTCGAAAAGGGGGCGGGGGGGCGCGCCTGGGTGGCTCAGTTGGTTAGGCATCCTCTTCAGCTCAGGTCATGATCTCCATGGTTCGTGGGTTCAAGCTCCGTGTCAGGCTCTGTGCTGACAGCTCAGAGGTTGGAGCCTGCTTCAGATTCTGTGTCTCTCTCTGTCCCTCCCCTCCTTGTGCTCTATCTCTCTCTCAAAATAATAATAATAATAATAACATTAAAAATTTTTAAAAAAGAAAGAAAGTAAAAAGAGAGAGGGAAGGAGAGGAAAACATTCAGGAAGCAGAAGGCTGCCGGATGCCCCTGCCCAGGTTTATCCTGTTTTCATTACAGTTAATCTGCATGCTGGTTAATGTGCCTACAGAATCATTGAAAATTGGCTGTAGGTTTTACATCAGCTGTGATTCCTAATTATCAGATACCTCTTCTCCCCACCCATTCCCTCTAGTAACATCTTCTAATGAAAATCAAACTACACCTTTTTAAAAAGAATTCTTGGTATGTCACCAAGGACTGATCATCCACTTCCCCTCAAAAAAAAAAAAAAAAAAAAAAGCCTTACTAAATTCCAGAAAACAGAAATTCTTATGTAAGAAGCTTTGCCAACTTGATAATAGAACTAGAAATTAAACTAGGATTTGACCAAAAATAACAATACAAGCATCTAGACACTAAAATAAAATAGTCCCTGTCCCCACCCCCGTGCCTTATCCACAGGTGCTATTTTGGTGTTGTAAGTCACTGGTGGTCAACCCGCCCGGAAGCAGCTGATTCTCCTTCTAAATAATTGTCAGAGGGTCAAGAGTAGCCTCCTGCTCCGTCGCGGGGCCTACGTCACCCACCTCACTTCCTCTCGCCAGACCGGCGTTCGACCACGTCATGGCGTCAGCAGAAGTGTGAGTTCAAATACAGTAAAATATTTTGAGAGCGTGCACACCTTTTACATTGTTTTATTACCTTATCTTGTTGTAATTACTCCATCTTATTATTGTTGTTCATCTCTTCTGTGCCTAATTCATAAATTAAACTGTATCATAGGTATGTATGGACAGGAAAAACATAAACATAGCATGTATGCAGGGCTCAGGGTTATCCTGTATTTCAGGCATTTCTGGTGGTCTTGGTACGTATCTCCCACAGAGAATGGGGTACGACTCTGTTGCTAAGTAGCTCTTGCAATATTTGAAAGGTTCAAATATAAACCTATGAGAAAATCTGCCTGAGGAGAAAAATATTCCAAACTGCCTCATTCTCAAGAGAAATGTTTCTCTCGGGCCAGCCTTCCGCCTCAGCACATCCTCTCTCTTCAGGGATCAGACGGCTCTGGCTCGGGTGCCTTCCCTGTGCTCTGCCAAGCCGATGATTGATTCTGTGTCTTCATTACCTAATCAATTTGTGCACTGAGTGTGGGACGGGTCCAGCAGAGGAAGTGGAAAAATAAGGCTGTAATTATTAGGGATGTGATACTACAAGCTTTCCTTGCAGAAAGATCAGCCAAGTCTCCACCTTTTCTCAGATGCCCCCCGCATAAAACAAATAAAACTATCTGATTAATGGAAAACAGTTTCATCTCCATTTTTCCCTTTCAGAATGTGATGATTTTGTGCATTGCTGAAAGCCAAGATAAGCAGAAATCTGAGAGAAAGGATATGGCCAACTGTCCATATTGCTGAAGAATAAAGTTAGAAAACTATGGTTGTGTTTCCCCAAAACACTCAGGTCCAATCTCGGCACTCAGCCTTGGAACAGAGACTATTTTAGTAACTTCAATAAATGGTTGTTGAATCAAAGGATTTGGGAAATCAATCTTAGGTCCATAATGACTATTCCTCACTCATTAGCCAACAGTGAGATTTGGTGTATTAAAAAATAAACATTCTGAGAGGAGGAAAAACAGGATGTGAAGTAACAGCATACCATGTTTCCTGCTTTACTTCCCTAGAAAGATAAAATGAGCGAACTTAAAGAGGAGAGGTTCTTAGAGGGTTCTTAGAAGGAGAAAGAGAAACGTATAGAAAGCCAGAATTGGATTTTGGAGAAGATGATTTGTTGCAGGCCAACAACAAGCTTTAAATTTTTCTGATGTTTTAGTTCTAAAGGGTGACATTTCACATAAGAACAAAGATGACCAGTGAGCTAAAGAAATCTTACAGACAGGTGACAGGTGGCAATACTGGCTGCCCCTCCTTTGTTCTATTTTGTTTTATTCCATTATTTAAAAAATCTGATGTTTATTTATTTTTGAGAGAGAGAGAGAGAAAGAGAGCCGGAGTGGGGGAGGGGCAGAGAGAGGGGGATACAGAGTCTGAAGCAGGCTCCAGGCTCTGAGCTGTCAGCACAGAGCCTGATGCGGGGCTCAAACCATGAGATCATGACCTGGGTGGAAGTTGGAGGCCTAACGAACTGGGCCACCCAGGTACCCTATTGTATTGTATTGTAATTTTATTTAAATCCAAGTTAGTTAACATATAGTATAATGAGGGTTTCAGGAGTAGAATTTTAGTGATTCATCACTTACATATAACACCCAGTGGTCATCACAAGTACCCTCCTTCATGCTCATCACCCATTTAGCCCATCCCCCCCACTACCCTCCAGCAACCCTCAGTTCACTATATTTAAGAATCTCTTATGGTTTGCCTCCCCCCTCTCTTTTTTTATCTTCTGTATTTTTTCCTTTCCTTTCCCTATGTTCATCAGTTTTGTTTCTTAAATTCCACATAAGAGTGAAATTATATGGTATATGCCTTTCTCTGACTGACTTATTTCACTTAGCATAATACCCTCCAGTTCCATCCATGTCATTGCAAATGGCAAGATTTCATTCTCTTTGATTGCCAACTTTAAATCTCCATTGCTTGTCCCTTTGTCCATGGTGATACAGTAGTTCGAGTATATGCCTATTTCCATTAGACCCAGAGGAAAGCCACCTGCCTGTCTGCTGGTTGTGCAGTGGCTGGTGACAATAACTGCTGGTTAAATGACATGGTTATATAGATGAGAATTAATGGTCATATATATATATATACGTATATATATATATATACATATATATATATATTCAAACCTCCAACTGACAGCAGGCATCCCCTGAGTGATGATAATTCAGCCTCCTTCAAACAGCTTCAGTGGCAAAGAGCTCATTACCTGTAAAGGCAACTTGGGTTATCTAAATCATTGGGTAATTGAGTTGGGTAATTTAGATTAATAGAATATATTAAATCAAAAATCTCTTTTCTTCTGTGGATTTTGCCTTACAAAGCTAAATGGAATATGTTGACTTCTGTATATCCCCTCTATAGAATCTAATTTCTACTAACATCTATCCTTCTGGAAATATTACCATAGGTGATTTACAGATGCAGAAACTAAGGCTCAAAATTAACTAAATAACTTGCCCAAAGTAAGGATACCAGGGTTAATGATTATCTTGGGATTTGAACGCAGTTCTCTTGGATTCTGTAATCTGTGAGTTTATACCCACTCGGCTGTACTGAAAATAACTACAATTCCTTCAAATGGATCTTTTAAAAAGTAGCTCCTTTAGCACTTCCCATCTCAAAATACTCTCAACATGTACATCATCTCAATGTATATATAATTTGTCAGTATCTCTCAGAGAGTGCAGTACCATAATAAACACAACGTCTCAGGTGTTATCTAGCTAGCAGAGAGGGCAGTGGGGCCAAGACCAAATCTGATTTGGGCCTGACAGTTTCTGTAAAATAAAATGGTGTTTGTGTTACCAAACTTAGATTGGTTTTGTGAGCAACAAAAATTCCAGATTTTAAAACATGAATTGTTGCAAAGAAAGGTCTTCCCCATCCAGTTATAAAATGTGCTGTTTTAACTAAAATGCAAGATCATTTATCTTTGTTAGATCTCATTATTTTCGATTAGGCCTGCCACGATCATTTTAAAAGTTGGTTTTGACATCTATCATATTAGCTAGCCTCCAAACTTTATGTCAGCTGCACATTTGACAGCCATATTTTCTACATTTAGTTATGTCATTGCTAAAATATTAAAAGGACAAGATAAATCACAGGGGTTAGCAATAGAACATTAAAAATGTCTCTGAATATAAAAGAACTAAACATCTCTGGAGAAATTTCTCAATAGCTTACAGGACAATAATCCAGATTATATTTTATCATATTATTAACCAGGCAGTAAGTGTAACCTTTGTTTAAATGCCATGTAGAAATCATTATACCCCACATGTCAACAATATTAAAACAGGCGAATGTGTCCTGACATATACTTAGTTAGTGAATCCACATTGGCTTTTGGTAATCACATAATCGTTGTTATATGGTCAGAAAGCATATGGTTAATAATAGGTCCTGGAATGTTCCATGAAGCAAATATCTGTGTGCTTGGGGTCTTGTTTCTGGAAAAGGAAAACCTGGATCTTTCAGTGAAAGACAGGATGAAAATATAAGATGATATTATTGGCAGTACCAGCTTTTGGGATGTAGCACAATTCTCTTCCATTTTTCTTAACATGCCCAAGTCCTTTCACTAACTTCCCAAGTACGTGAGCCTACATCTTATGTATTTGAATATTTTGACACTCTCTTATTATATTACATAATATCATAATATTATGTACCATGTTACAGTGTTTTGAAACCAAAAGACAGACTGTGGATAGAAACATCTTGGAAATCGGATAATATTGCCAAAGCAATTTGCCATTTGGAAGACATCTTGTCATTTCAAATCTTCCTGATGACTGATTATACTGGCTTGAATATTCTCCAAAAAGAATCACTCATCATCTCCTAGCACTTACTTTATTTGAAATCTATATCTCCTCTTACAGTAAAGATTTCCAAGAAGTTTCCTGGCCAAAAGGGTGAAATTTAATCCAAAATTGTACTTTAAACTTGAACACGTGAACCCTGATTCCAATATGCACAGATCGGCCTAAGCCTCCATTTCACATTTGATGATTTCATTGTTTTAATCACATATTATCTAGTTATTTTGGTCTCTCTTTTGTTTGAAATAATAATTGGTCTTCTCCGAACCTTCTCTGGATCCTCTCGGGGTTCCTTGCACATTTCTTAAGGGTATTGAGCAGGCACCTTGAAGTTTTCTCCCAATGGGGATGCACTGATGTCTTGGTCATCTGAGTCCCTCCCTCCCCCCTGCAGTGGGAATGTGAGTCTCACTGCAGTTCCAGCAGTTTCCACATGATGGTGGCCTTGTCTCCGCAAACCGGACTTCACGTCCCTCTATGTGCTTCTAGTGTATTGGCCTCAATTTCAAGTTCCTGTAATAAAGCGGCCATCAGTTTGCCGGGCCTGTGAAAGGGCTGAGGTTTTCAGCTTGGGATGCACAGCCCACAACCTGTGGCTGAGACGCAAGGAGCGTAGGCTGTATGGTGCTTGCAGAAGAGCAGCGGCAGTACCTGAACACTTTCGAGTGCTGCTGTTTCACACAACTCTATTTTGGGTCTAATGTTGATTTTTCTGTGGAATATTTTTCTAGCACAATTCGGATTTTGAGTATGGAAGATAGAGATGCATAGTGAAAACTTAAATAATCTACGGTCTAAAATGAGATGTGCAGTAACCGTAAAATACAAGATTTCAAGGATTTAATGTGGAAAAGATTAAAAAATATTTATGTCCATTTAATATGAATATACTCCTAACTTGGCTTACATTGGGCTAAACTAGGTATATTACTAAAATTAATTTCACCAGTTACTTGTAACTTTTTTAAATGTGGCTACAACTAGACTAACTAATACTTTTAAATATGTGCTGGATTGCGCAAATAGTGCTAATTATTTTCCATAGATTATGTCACAGGAACTCTGAGAGGTCACTATTTTCCTTATAGGGAAATTTAAGTATATGGAGGTTAAGTTCAAAATCACTGAAGAATTGATTGAAGAAGTTGTGATGTTCACCCAGTTGTCTAGTGGTACTCTTCCCCAGTCCACTGAGGATAGTGCAAAGAAAATTAACTTTCACTTTTTGTAAAAAGTGAAACATCTTAATTATCCAAAATGAAGCCTAACTAGAACAACAAAGGCTCAGAACAAATGCTCCCTTACCTTGCGAAATAATTGAATTGACCTCACAAGAAATGAAAAAGAGAACTCATTATCATTGTTTGCATATATTTTTTCAGGAACAAGTTGCTTCTGAAGTATGTGAGGCATGGAAACAAATACCACTTTTTAATATAGATGTATGTACCTCATAACTTTAATCAAAGGATGAAGTTTTCCCCATTCCTTCACCTTTCCCTTTTTTTTTTTTTTTTTTTTACAAATAGTTTATTGTCAAATTAGTTTCTACATAACACTCAGTGCTCATCCCCAAAGTGCCCTCCTTCATGCCCATCCCCCCCTCCCCCCCACATCCATCAGTCCTCAGTTTTTGTCAGCATTCAAGAGTCTCTCATGGTTTGCCTCTCTCCCTTTCCCCCACCATTTCCGCCCTTCTTCTCCCCCTTGGTCCTCCGTCAAGTTCCTCCTAATCCTCCTATACGTGCAAACATATGGTATT
>NW_024081760.1:203594-290620 GCF_003009895.1 Hyaena hyaena | reverse complement strand
CAGAGAGAGAGGGAGTCACAGACTGAAACAGGCTCCAGGCTCTGAGCTGACAGTCAGCACAGAGCCTGACGCGGGGCTCGAACCCACGAACCGCGAGATCATGACCTAAGCGAAAGTCGGACGCTTAACCGACTAAGCCACCCAGGCACCCCAAGATTAATTCTTCTTTAAATGTTTGGTAGAATTCACCTGTGAAGTCATCTGGTCCTAGACTTTATTTGTTGGGAGATTCTGATTACTGATTCAATCTTCTTGCTGGTAATTGGTCTGTTCAAATTTTCTGTTTCTTCCAGATTCAGTCTTGGGAAGTTCTATGTTTCTAGGAATTTATCCATTTCTTCTAGCTTGTTCCAAGTTGTTGATATAATTTTTCATAATAATGTCTTATAATCCTTTGTATTTCTATGATGTTAGTTATCTCTCTTCTTTTGTTTATGATTTTTTGAGTTCTATTTTTTAGTTTGAGTCTGACTAAAAGTTTATCAGTTTCATTGATCTTCTCAAAGAATAAGCTCTTGGTTTCATTGATCTCTTTTGCTTTTTTTAGTTTCTATATCATTTATTTCTGCTCTAATCTTAATAATTTCTGTTTCTTATACTGGTTTTGAGTTTTATTGCTCTTTTTCTAGCTCCATGAGGTGTAAGGTCACGTTGAGATTTCTTGCTTCTTGAGTTAGGGCTATATTGCTCTAAATTTCCCTCTTAAATCTACTTTTGCTGTATCCCAAAGATTTTTGACCATTATGGTTTCATTTTCATTTGTCTCCAGGTATTTTTTTATTTCCTTTTTGATTTCTTGATTGACCCATTCCTTGTTTAGGTATCATGTAATTTAACCTCCATGTGTTTGTGTTCTTTCCAGATTTTTTCTTTTGGTTGATTTCTAGTTTCCTAGCATTGTGGTCATAGAAGGTACATGGTGTGACTGTCATCTTTTTACATTTGTTGAGATTTGTTTTGTGGCCTAATATGTGATCTGTTCTGGAGAATGTTCCATGTGCATTTGAAAAGAAAGTGTGTTCTGCTGTTTTAGGATGGAATATTCTGAATATCTTTTAAATCCATCTGGTCCAGTATGTTCTACAAAGCCTTTGTTTCCTTGTTGATTTTGTTCGATGATCTATCCATTGATGTAAATGAGGTATTAAAGTCCCCTACTATTATTGTATTACTATGGATTTCTTCATGTTTGTTATTAGCTACTTTATGTTTGGGTGCTTTCATGTGGGTGCCTAAATATTTACAATTGCTGTATCTTCTACTTGGATTGTTCCCATTATGATTATATAGGTCCTTATTTGTCTCTTATTACAGTGTGTATTTTAAAATCTATTTTGTCTGATGTAACTATTGTTACATTGGTTTTTTTTTCACTTCTATTTGCGTGAAATATTCTTTTTCATCCCTTCACTTTCAGTGTGTTTAGGTCTGAAATGATTCTTTTGTAAGTTGCATAGAGATGTCTTGATTTTTTTGTTCATTCTGTTGTCTTCTGTCTTTTGGTTGGAGAATTTAGTCCATTTACATTCAAAGTAATTATAAATAGGTAGGTACTTATTGCCATTCAGTTTATGGTTGTTTTTGTAGTTCTTCTCTGTTCCTTTCATCTCTTGCTGTCTTCTCCCATGTTTTCCTAGCTTCCTTCAGTGATATGCTTGGATTTTTTTCTCTTTATTTTTTGTGTATCTATTCCTGTTTTTTTAAGTTTATTTATTTTAAAAGAGAGAAGAGAAAGGGAGGAAGGGGCAGAGAGAGAGGGAGAGAGAGAATCCCAAGGAGACCCACACTCAATGTAGATCCCAACAGAGGGTTCAGTCTCATGTCTGTGAGTTCATGACCTGAGCTCAAATAAAGAGTTGGACATTCTACCAACTGAGCTACTCAAACACCCCCTATTACCAGTTTTTGATGTGTGGTTACCATTAGGTTTATATATATCTTCCGCATATAGCAGTCTATAGTAAGTTGATGGTTGCTTAAGTTTGAATCCATTCTAAAAGCATTAAACTTTTACTCCTCACATTTTACTCCACACACTTTAGGTATGTGTGTCATGCTTTACATCCTCTCATTTTATTAATCCCTTAACTGATTGTTATAAATATACTTAATTTTACTGTTTTTATGCTTCCTACTTTTTACACTCCTGCTTATTGTCTTTCCTTTCCACTGAAAGAGTCCCCTTTAACATTTCTTGAAAGGCTGCTTTAGTGGTGATAAATTCCTCTAACTTTTGTCTGGGAAACTTTATCTCATTCTTAATGATAGCCTTGCTGGATAGAGTATTCTTGATTGCAGGTTGTTGTTCTTTTCTTTTTTCCTTCCAGCACTTTAAATATATCACGCCAATCCCTACTGGCCTGCAAAGTTTCTGCTGAAAAGTCAGCTAATAGCTTTATGGGGCATCTCTTGTATGTAACTGTTTTCTTTTCTCTTGCTGCTTTTAAAATTCTCTATCACTACTTTTTACTTTTTTAATAACTATGCTTCTTGATGTAGACTTCTTTGGGTTCAGTTTGCTGGGGGATCTCCATGACTTTTGCATCTGGATATCTGTTTCCTTCCCTAAATCTGGGAAGTTTCCAGCTATTATTTCTTTAATTGTAGCCCCCCCTTCCCTTCTGAGATCCCTATAATGTGAATGTTATTATGCTTCATGGTATTGCTAAGCTCCCTTAATCTATTTTTATTTTTTATTACTTTTTTCTTTCTTGTTCAGCTTCATTGTTTTCCTTTACTCTGTCCTTCAAGTCACTGATCTGTTCTTCTACTGCCTTTAGTCTACTATTTATTCCATCTAGTATATTTCTTTTTTTTTTAATGTTTTTTTTTTTTATTTCTTTCTAGGAGAGAGAGACAGACAGCGTGAGCAGGGGAGGGTCAGAGAGAGAGGGAGTCACAGACTGAAACAGGCTCCAGGCTCTGAGCTGGCAGTCAGCACAGAGCCCAATGCGGGGCTCGAACCCATGAACCGCGAGATCATGACCTAAGCGAAAGTCGGATGCTTAACCGACTAAGCCACCCAGGTGCCCCTCCATCTAGTATATTTCTAATTTCATCTCTGATTGGTTCTTTTTCATGTTTTCTGCCTATTTGATGAGGGTCTCATGGAGGTCCTCCACTCTTTCCTCAAGTCCAGTGAGTATCTTTATGATTATTACTTTACATTCTCTATCAGGGGTATTGCTTATCTCCATTTTGCTTAGCTTTCTTGCTGTGATTTTGTCCTATTTTTTTGAAAAATACTCCACTGTCTCCTCACTTTGTCTAAGTCTCGGTGCCTGTTTCTATGTGTTAGGAAAGTCAGCTATGTCTTCTGCTCTTAAAAGTAGTAGCCCTATGAAGAAGAAGTCTTGTAGTGCCCTGCAGTGCAATGTCCCATGTCCACCAGAACCTGACATTTCAGGGTTTGCTCCTCTACGTGTTACATGTACCCTCCTACTGTGGCTAAGCTGCTTTTGCCTTCAGTTCAGTTATATGCTTTAACTGTCTTTGCCTGTGATGGGCAGTGTTTTGTCCATGTGTTGTAGTGGGTCAGTCTAAGGCTGCCTTGGGCTGGAGTTGGGTCAACCCAGGCATTCAGTAGAGCTGCTGTAGTACCAAATTGCAGGGCATGCTCCCTGTGTTGTCCCCTGGAAGGCTTTTATTGGTGGATGGTGCCTTTAGTCATAGATGCATGCTGCCAGCCCAATGCTAGTGTTACAGTTGGATGGGTGTGTGTGGTTATCTTACCCTTTCCCCAGGACAAGAGTCACTTTGGAGTGTGCTGGCCCCTCTCAAGGTTGCTCTCACACTGCCATACGTGTGGCACTGCTTTGGATGGACTACTGCCAAAGCCAGAAGTGAAGGCCAGGGCTCACTGTGTTAGCATGGTTTTAGTGGGTCTGCTATGGGAGGAGACTAGGAGCCAAGGCCTAACTGGAGGAGGTAGTTTCTCAAAAGCACATGTGGTGGGCATGCTGTAAGCACATAAGTGGAGTGTTAGGCTGCACTAGTTCCTGCAGGTGTCTATGTGTCTAGGCTGGGGGGCAGGACACAGAATTGGTGCCTACCACCTCTTTTGTTCTTAGAGAAGTGTCCCAAGATCCTTGCCTCTCAGAGGGGCACAGGCTCAGAGATTAGTAAACAAATCTCCTTCCCGTATGCCCCAGGTGTTTTTCAAGCTGCTTTTATGCTGTTATCTCAGTGGGGCTGTTTGTTATGCTGTATCTTTAAGGGTAAGGACTCAGTTTCCTTTTGCCTTAAAACTTTCAGAGTTGAACACACTGAGCCAGCCAGGGACCCCGAACCGACCAATTTTTAAAGTTCCTGCTGTTAAACTCCACTGATTGCAAGAAGTTGCGAAATTAAACCCTGTGTTTTTCAAAGCCAAATGTTATGGGGATTTGTCTTCCTCATGTGAGTCCCCTGGCCTGGGGTGCCTGGTGTGGGGTCTGCTCCCCTCTCCCGTGGATAGTCCCATGGGTCCATTTAGATCCCAACTGTATGTCTGTGCTTCCTACCTTTTTGATGTGGCCTCTTCTCTATGTTTAGCTACGGGCAGTCTGTTCGGCGAGTCTTGGAATTGTTTTCTGGGTTATTTACACTGATGTGGCTATTAGATTTGTGTGATGTGGTGAGTCTGAGATCCTTCTGCCCTTCCATCTTCCCAAAAAAGTCAAATATCAAATAAATTTTAAGTTTTTTCTGGACACTGTGCACCTTATGGTTGGATTCTGTTACAGTTTCCAGTGAGGATTTTTGTTTTGCTCTATCTTTAACAGATAATTATCTTGCTGGGACTTAAACTACCAACTCTCGGGTGGCACCTGACAGTTCTTTGATGTTTTTGTGGGTTTGTGGGGTTTTTTTGTTTTTTTGTTTTTTTGTTTTTTGTTTTTTTTGTTTGGTGAGCTGCTTTGAGTCTACCTGATACATATATGACTCAAATTTCAGCCAGAGATTTACTTAAAGCTTTGGATTCCATCTCTCTGGTTCTCTCCTCTTTAGGGTTCTTCCTTCATTATCCATTGGCCAGGGTTTCCCTAAACTCTCTAGACTAAAATAAATGTGAGTTTTCTAGCAGAGGTTTTGCCGTTCTGCATGGTGAAGACTGTGTCCTGCCCTAAGGCTGAAAGACTATAATAAATGAGAAATTTACTTTATGATACATTCTTCTTTCAAGTGTTGACACCCTTCCCAGGTCTCCATCCTTATGTTCACTCTCAAGTGCCTTCACATACTGTGTTTTATGCGTTGACCAGGCCTTATAGTTGTTTCCTGAGGAGGGCTGGTCCCATGCAAGGTTATGTAGCTATGATGGAAATAGATTTTCTCCTACTTGTTGATTTATTGTTTTGTACATTTGTGTTTTCTCCCCTTTAAAAGATTTGTCTGGAAGCTCCTCGGTGGCTCATTTTGTTAAGCATCTGACTTCAGCTCAGGTCATGATCTCACTGTTCGTGGGCTCAAGCCCCTCATTGGGCTCTGTGCTGACAGCTCAGAGCCTGAAGCCTGCTTCGAATTCTATCTCCCTATCTCTTTGCCCTCTGCCACTCATGCTCTGTCTCTCTCCCTCTCTCAGAAATGAATAAATATTTTTAAAAAAGAAATACTTAAAAAAATAAACAAAAGATTTGCCCATATTGCTTCTTTTCCACCATCCAGGATTTTTTAAATTAATTTGATATAATTTTTTTTGGTCCTCTACTCTTTATTAATCTTTAATGTTTTCTTTTCTTGTGTTTCCTTTTTTATTGCTCTTTTCTGGTTTTTATATTAATGACTTAACTAATTTTGTTATTTTTTAGTTTATATATAGATTTAATTATTTTTAATTTTTACTTTTATTGCTGTATCTCTTTAGTGTTACACAATTTCCTTTGATTATTGCTTTAAACGTATCCTCTAGATTCTGATATCTTCAGTGTTTTGATTTCCATTACTATTATTTTTAATTAAATTGCTGATATCTTTAGCCTTTCATTCATATTATTATTATTTAATAAATTTTTGTTGAATTTACAGATTATATTTGACTCCAAGAGAAATGTGTGCAAGATTTAGAAGATGGAAAAGAAGAAGTGGCCATTTTTATGCTCAGATGGTAAGTGTGGAACTTAAGGCAATGTGGCATGCATGTGCAGTCACTCACCGCTCATTCATCTGTTGGCACAGGCACTATCTAACCCAGCCCCTCCAGCTATCATCATATCTTCTGGTTTGATTTCTCAACTCCTGACAAAGATGCATGTACAGCTTTATTGTAAAAGGTGCTAGGTCTCTAGCATCATCGAGGTAGGTCAGAGACAGACTGGTGCCAGTAAGCCTTTCTGGATTCTTGTGCATTTTTCCACAAGTTACAGCATCCTCTGCTCTCCCCACCTCATAAAGATTTCAAGTCCAACCCAGCCTCAGAGGTAACAATTTACCTTTATTTGTCCACAGATCCCACATTTGGGCTTGGTCTACTATTTATTAAAAACCTCTTGTCCTATATCACTCATAAGGATAGTTTCTCTGATAAAACCCTGATTTCAAAAACTGGTACTGAAAGCAGTTCCAAAAAAAACCAAGAACCTTGAAGAGGGTTTCTCTGAATTGATTCTGTTGAATGTGTATTTGTCATTATTTTGTTGTTGATGTTCTGATTAGGTTGAAAACCATTAATTACCCTCTTTCCGGTGGTAAAAGAGACATTGATGGTTCATGATGTACATCAGCAAAATAGTTTCTTAAATTACCACCTAATTTAAATTTTCTTAAATTAGACATCTGTAATGACATACTGATAGAAGAAGCACAACTTGGGTAGATCAAGCAATTGCTGCCCTAGAACATGGTAAAGAAAATAAGCATAATGAGATCAGTTGGTTGGTTGGCTATTGCTGTTACTTGAAGAACTTGAGGGGAAAAGTCCCCAGTCCCAGGTTCTAGTTAGGGGCCAGAATAATTTTATTACTGAGCTAACAAAAATCCCTTATTTTCTGTAGCTTCAAGGAATAGAATTCTGAAAACAAACTTGATGTTTAGTCCTGAAAGTGAAGTAATCGTAACACAAATTGCTTTCCCAACCTCCTATGGCCTCTTTTGTTGAAGTTAGACTATTATGTGTGAGGGAGGGTTCTTCAAAAATTGGAATGGGGACATATGGGCAGATTCTGATAAAGCTGGTGACCTCTCCTCTTTTTTTTTTTTTTTTTTTTTTTTTTTTACTTTGGCCAAGTTTCCTTTACTCACAAAAGCAGCCCCTTGTGTCCAGTCAGGGATGCTGGTCTCCTCTTACCTGAAGAACCTGCAACGGTCTACTCTGAACTACTCAGAATAATTTCATAATTTCACAAGTTCAGGTGCCTACGATCCTCCTTAGGAACTACTTCTCATTGTTCCCAGTCCTTTAAATAGACTCAAGTAGTAGCAGTCCCAGAGTTTAAAGTACAAACTATAGGGGCGCCTGGGTGGCTCAGTCAGTGGGGCATCTGACTTCAGCTCAGGTCATGATCTCACGGCTAGTGGGTTCGAGCTCTGCATCGGGCTCTGTGCTGACAGCTAGCTCAGAGCCTGGAGCCTGCTTCAGATTCTGTGTCTCCCTCTCTCTCTGACCCTCCCCTGTTCACGCTCTCTCTCTCTCTCTCAGAAATAAATAAAACATTAAAAAAAATAAAGTACAAACTATACCCTCTGAGGGGGTATGATGCACATAAAAAGAATTGAAGATATGTACAATTAGAGTATACTGTTGTATTGGGTCTACTATATTGCTGTCGGTAAACTAAGACATAGTTTTGTATGCAAAATGTTGGCGTGGGTGGTTGGAAGGTACCCTAACAGTTAGCTTGCTTTGGTTGACTAAAACCTGGACCCAAAAGAATGAAGATGAAATGCCAGATTCTTCTTTGTATGTTTAAAAAAAAAAAATGGTAGCAGGTGCCTGGGTAGCTCAGTTTAGCCTCCAATCATGATATTGGCTCAGGTTATGATCTCATGGTTTGTGAGTTTGAGCCCTACAGGCTCTGCACTGACACCATAGAGCCTGCCTGGGATTCTCTTTCTCCCTCTCTCTCTCTCTCTGCCCATCTCCCTCTTTCTCTCTTTCTCTCTCAAAATAAATGACTGAACATTTTTTTTTTAAAAAGGTATTCAAAGGTTTCGGAAGACGGGAATGCTATAGTAGAGGAAGGCTGGTTCATCTCTTCCCTAAATATATCCCCCAAGAAGTTCCAGAGGACACTTCCCTCACTAGCAGTGGCATCTCTTGGTGGCTCTTCTCTAGAGGCCGGGTTTGGTGGCTGGAATTACTGGTGTCCAGCTTGCCTGATTTCGATGATGGTGATGATGATGATGATGATGATGATCATCATGATGATGATGATGATGATAGGATTCCGTGGTGGCACTATTCACCAGAGACAAGACATGTATAATAGTGAAACAAACGGCGAGGCCAAAATCGGTACGAGGAATGGTCTCATAGGCAGAAATCCTTGGTATTAGCTAGTGTATCCTGCTATCTCTAGACCTGATCCACATGGACAGCATACTAGAGTTTTACTTAATGTAAGTAGAAAGTTCTAGGATTGGTGGACAGAGGACTAACTTAAATCATGGCACTTACCACATAGATCAGCAAGTTTAACTGAACCAGGACTACAAAGTTACCATTCCTACTACCTCAAGTTACCAAGTACCTCTCATACTAATGATATCGTGGGGATCTGAACAACCTGCAATTAACATTAGAAAGCAGTTGCAGAAGAGAGAGACTAGTGATAGAGTAAAATCCCATGTTGGTAGAAGAGTAATCCACTGGTGGACAGATTGTATGTCAAGGTTATTATTTGGGGTTGCACATATTCTCATGCTGAGCCTGTGAGCTCAGGCATTTCTTGGGTACTGTGGACATGTTGGAAGTCTTGCTGCTGTGATTATGGACAGTGCAAACAGGATATTGAGTAAACCAGAAGATACTAGGAATGGAGGAAGAGACAGAACGTGTCTAACTTCACAATCATTGTGGGGCACTACAGTCTCAGACCTGCTGCTTTGGGGGGGGTAGTAAATGAGCATTTTCCAATTGTAGTCTTGGTGAGGCCTGGCTCTACTGAGATTTCCCTATATTCTGATAAACCTTGGGTTTTTTTCATGTCTCATAAATCTCCTATAATTCCTTTAATATAACTACATGAATAGTGATTTAAAATTCATCAGAGAGGTCTTTAGGTTTTTTTCTGAGTATTGAGTATGTATTAAGACCTGATTTTTCGTTCAGCACAATCATGTGATTCTTTGATGTAATACAAATGTATCAAGTGTGTAGCTAACACTATGCAGAAATTAACCTATAGTGGCTCTTGTGGACTGTACCCTTGTATTCCCCTCTCCTAAAATGCATATATTGAAACCCTAACCTCCAATGGAATAGTATTAAGATTTAGGGTCTTGGAGCATCTAGGTGCTCAGTCGGTTAAGCACCCAACTCTTGATTCCTATTCAGGTCATGATCTCATGGTTCATGAAATAGAGCCCCACGTCACAATCTGTACTGGCAGCATGGAGCCTGCTTGGGATTCTCTCTTTTCCTCTCTCACTCTGCCCCTCCCCTGCTCTTTATCTTTCTCTCTCAAAATAAATCTATAAACATTAAAAAAATAAAGATGTGGGGCTCTTAGGAGGTTAAGTTCTGATAAGATCATAAGAGTGGATGAGATTAGTATCCTCATAAGGAGAGGAAGAAGAGAGCTCTCTCCCTCTCTCTCTTTCTCTGCTTTTCTCTTTATTTCTCTAACTTTCCCTTTTCTTCCCCCACCCCCAATATAGCAAAAGTATAGTGCACTGAAGTCCAGAAGAGGGATCTCACCAGACACTAAGTCCACAGCATCATGACCTTGGACTTCCTAAGCCCCAGTACTTCATAAAACAAATTGTTGTTTAAGCCACTCAGTTTGTGGTAATATGTCCTGTCAGTCCCCACTGAATAATAGCAGCATAATATAATAAAAGCAGCAGTCATGCTTTGTCCTGTTGGAGTATTTATTTAAATAAATGTTCATTTAAATTAATATTTAAGACAGGATAATTCAATTTGAGTTAGTGGATAGGAAAAATATGTGAGAGATATTACTAGAAAACCCAGAGAGCCAGTTTACATTGTTGTGGACTCTATCCAGGTAATCAGGATACTGATTGAAAGACCACATCTCTTAAATATTTTCTGCATTGCCAAGATATTTTATTCATTACTAATACTTACTGTTCTTAGTGTATGTTGAAGTATCACTAAAAATGAGCCCATTATGGAACAAGATGACAGAAAGAAAATAATCTCCCTCAGTTGCACATTATTTATCTCTCCCCTACTAAGTTTTTCTTCTCAAAATGACCTTTAAGGTAGCCAGAACATGATCAGACACTTTGATAATGACACAGTCTGTACCTACATTTTCTCTATGACTTTATGTAGCTCATATAAATACTGTAAGAAGTGTCATTCCAGTCTTGAAGATATTTCTTGACAGATAAGAACTCTCCTTTCCCTACCTATCATCTTGAAGTCTCTTTACTCTCATAAAATGTGAGAAGAGGCTTCTTCCAGAAGGTTATTAAAGTTTGTTTTTCAATCCACTGGTTGGGATTGAGATTTTCTGGTAATTTAATTTTGATGTGTTTCCTAACTTGGGTTTAATTCTGTTCATCCCAATGGATGTCAGAGTAAAGAGGTACTTGTTACTATGAATATGTATCGTAGCACTATGAAGTTGATGGTATTCTAGATAATTTAATACAGAGCATTTTCTACTCTAATAATTTTCATGACCCATATCAATTACAGAAATTTCAAAAAAGTTACATGAAACAGAAGTATCACTTGGAAAAGGCAAGCTGTGCACTAGAAGTTATCCCAAGAGGCAGCCTTACATTGACTAATATTTCATGGTTCAGGGGCTGACCCAACTGACTCAAAGATTGAATTATCAGCATACTAATAATAGATACGTATGGCAGACTGAACTCCTATTAACCATGATAGAGAACTGAAATATAAAATTATGACCCCCAATGTATTAATTATAGGGATGAAAATAACTATATCTCAGGCTGCAATACTCACTGTGACATGGCTTTGATTTTCTTCCTGTGTGTAGACTTAAATGGGGTGTGGATATTTTCTCAATGAGATCAGTCTTGTCATATCAGTGGGTTTGGGGGTGGAAGGTGTTAATGCTCATGTTTCTCTCTCCCCTGAGCATGCTCATATGGCATTACAATTTGGGCTGCTGCCAGCTTCCTTTCCCTGTGCTGACCATTCTCTCTCACCCCCCCCCCCGCATCCCCCAGACTCCTAGTTCTGATCACTGCACCCTTGTGTGACATCCATCTTGTACCCCTCGATTCCCTGAGCTTGTAGACTTTCTTTTTAAGTTGTCTTTGCATACGACCTATTAAACGCTAATTTTATAGATTCACATTCGGATGGTGAGCCAGTTCTTTTTAAAATATTTTTTCAAACTCTTGTAGGCTGCCTTTCTGTAGACTGCAACTCCTGATAATAGGTAGAAATAATTTTACTCAATTGATTAGAAGTTGAAATATGGTAACTTAAAATCTGAAGAGAGAAACCTAATTAGGAATTATGAAGCAAAGTTCATGATAGTTAGCCATTAAGGAAGCTGAGTTCAAGGTAGATGTCAGAAAAAAACATCTTCATGATTCTTGGGAAGAATATAACTTCTCTTTTTAAAATATGTATTTATTTTTGAGAGAGAGAGACAGAGCACAAGCAGGGGAGGGGCAGTGAGAGAGAGAGGGAAACACAGAATTCAAAGCAGGCTGCAGGCTCTGAGCTGTCAGTGCAGAGCCTGACATGGGCCTCAAACTAGCAAACCATGAAATCATGACCTGAGCCTAAGTCTGACGCTTAACTGGCTGAGCCACCCAGGTACCCCAGGATGTGACTTCTTTTGAGAACTAAACAGTTATTACCAAAACTAGACAAAAGACAGTACTGTAGAGTATAAAAAGTCAGAAACCCTTATTAAAATAGTTTTCCCACCCTAGTATTAATTTTTAATTAGAAAAATAAAGACATCTCAAGCTATAATAATCACTTTGACATGGAATTAATTTTTTTCTTCTGTAGAGATTAATATCTATTTCTTCAGACTAAACTAACTTTATCTATCACATTGACAGTAGCTGTGGGCTCCTTAAAGTCTGATGGATAACATGGGCCAGCAGAGCCCAGGGGACTATGTAGAGTCATATTTCAGAGAAGAAATATTCCTAGTAAGTGGAAGAATCTTAGCACAGAAAGTAGGCATTAAAAACTAAAGGCAGACATTGGGAGGAAACGTAAGAATATAGTCATTCACCTGGAATTCCATTTAATGTTTGAATGGAGTTTTTGTTTTTTCAGATGTTCTAGTATCCTCTAGATTTAAGTATCTTATCAACAACATAGCCAAGTACAGCAGCATGGGGCAGATAATCTTGAGCAGTCCTGAAATTCAAACTACCTAAATTTTTATTTATTTATTTACTTCCTTATTACTTACTTATATATCTTTCTCTTCCTTTCTTTTTTTCCTAAGTTTTACTTCCTAATCTCAAGAATTGAAATACTATTATGTATTTTGAGGACTCTGAGATGGAACTAATCAACCATATAAAGAAATAAATAATTATTGGAGCACCTGGGTAGCTTAGTCGGTTAGGCATCCAACTTTGGTTCAGGTCATGATCTCACGGTTTGTGAGTTCAAGCCCTCATCAGGTTCTGTGCTGACAGCTCAGAGCCTGGAGCCTGCTTCAGATTCTGTGTCTCCCTCTCTCCCCATTCCCTGCTCGCTCTCTCTCTTAAAAATAAATAAATATTAAAAATTTTTAAAAAGAAAAAAATAATTATAAAGGATCAGTTGATACAAAGGTTATGAAAATTTCTGAAGCTTCCTTCCTTCCAAATTTATTTTGCCTGATTTTTAAAAAATATTGAGTGAAAGGAACTTTGGATCTTAGCTACTTTCTCTCTCTCTTTTAAAAAACTGCCAACCACCACAGGTAAAGTTGCTTGGAAGGTAGGTTTATTTTCTATTTGTTCTGTATGTATAGTATGAAATCATATGAAAAATAATCTAGTTTATATTCACTTCTTAAGAAAATTGAGAAGTTTGACAATACCAAGCATTGACAAAAACAGAGTAATGGAAACTTCCACACTCTACGAGGGGGTTGTAAATTTTGTAAAACAAATATGCAAGAATTTAGTGGCTTTGGAATCCTAGGGGCCTGATTTGCAACTCCTCCCCTGGGGTTTGCAATGGCTGCCTCCTGTGGTGCATTTTCCCCCACTGCTGACATACATGCGCAGTGCCAAAGAACCTGCTAGATCCTAATGCTCAAGCTTCAGGGCTGATTGCGCCACAGCCCGGACCTTTCCCTGAGTCCTTTTCTAGTTAAGGTCCCACTTAATGCTGATAGTTCTGCGTCACCTGGTAGATGGGCCAGAACAATGTGGAATGTATTATCTCTGTGGCCCAAAGAGACAACCAGGCCCTGTGCTTTCTTTGTGGTGGCTGATGCAAGATGCAGCAATTTACGTCTTTTACTTTAGAATGGTAGATATCCCAGAAGCCCCCTCCCAGTGGACCCCTAAAAACTTCACCAAAATGTTGGTTCCTTAAATTTCCATAGGACTTACCTCTCACTCTTTGGGGGATGAATGTCTTACCAAGGTCTCCCACATACAAGCCACCTCTGGTTCTTGCTGCTACTTGGCGTGATATCACTGACATAGTAGATTGGTTTGATTTCTGGGATGTCCAGGTGGCCCTGATCAGAGGACATCATGACAGAGAGTGGGAGTGTTAATTGAGTTCTGAAGCAAAACTGTTGACTGAATTGTGTTGAATCCACAAATGCAAATTGTTTGATTCTCTTTTTTCATTGGAATCAGAATGAATGCATTTGCCAGAGCAGTGGCTGCCTGCAGTGTAACCATGGGCATCATTAATCTGCTCTGACAAGATCCTAGGTCTGGCCCAGCAGCATTAGCTGGGGCTGTTCCCTACTGAAACTTGCAGCAGCCTACGGTAATTTTTCAAAATCCTGTCCATTCTTTTCAGGAGCCATACTGTCAAAGAGAGGTTGGTTAAGTACCACTACCCACTGTATTTTTTAAAAATTTTTATTTATTTATTTTTGAGAGACAGAGACCAAGCATGATCAGGGGAGGGGCAGAGAGAGAGAGAGAGAGAGAGAGAGAGTCCAAAGCAGGCTCCAGGCTCTGAGGTGTCAGCACAGAGCTCCATGAGGGGCTCGAACCTAGGAATGTGAGATCATGAACTGAAGTTGGATGCTCAACTGACTGAGCCACACAGGAGCCTCTACCCACTATATTCTTTAGGTTTTTAGCATTGGCACTTATCTCTCACTTATACCCTGAGGATATAATATTGTTTCTGATTAACTGTATTGGCTGCAGGAGAAAGGCAGTTTCAGAGGTTTTCTGTGATCTCTTTTACTAGAGGTCAGTGACCCAGCATGGGCGTTACTGCCACTGTTAAGTATGTCAATTTCAATTATTCATTCTGGGACTGGAAGAATGACCACTGGGTGGATCTTTAGAGGTGATGGGCCTACTGTGATCTGACCCTTACCCAGGATGCCATGTTTTACTTGTTCCCTTAAAGCCCCCACTCAAGGCAGGATAGAGGTCTTGCTGATGATGATTTGGATCTCTGGGTATCAATGTCAAGTCAGGTGCCTTGTCAATATTTCTTAAAGTGTCTAAGTATTCTCTTGTCCCCAGAGTAAAGTCAACCTTTTAACTATCCATAGATCCATTTGGGGAATGACACAAGGAAGCACTACAGTATTTTCTTGCCATAGTGTTGAAGAATCTTTCCAGTCATTGGGTTCTGAAAATTAAAAGTAGCTCAGATTTAATAACTAAACAAGGAATCCTAGCTCCTTTTGGGGCAAACACCCTCAGCCTCCTGCTTTTCTATTCTTACCTTTTCCTGGTTGTAGATGTTTAGCATCATTCCTGTTGACTGCCTCACCTTCCATTTTATCTATAGAAACGCCAGACTGCATTATTATCTCTCAAACTCCCTCAAAGTAAAGTCCAGTTGACTGTCCCTCCAGCCCTGCTCGTTATTAAAGTAATTGCAGCCTCTAGGCTACTGACTTTTAAGTATTTTTAAGTATTGACAGCTGGCATCTATTACTTGGAGGCTTCAACATCCTCTTGGTATTAACTAACCTAGTCTGTGACCACTTCTAAATCTGGTACCTTACATGTCCCAGAATTCACTGCTAAAATTCCACAGGTATTGTTCACAAGCTCACATATTAGCGGATGTTTTACAAAGCCGTTCCAAAGTTCTGCCGTGCCCACAGTTTCCAACAATGCTGTATGTCTTAGGCCCAGTGGATCCTCTGGTCACTTGCTTATTGCAATGCCTTACCACCACTCCCCTCCCCCACCCCCAGTAAAATGGGCCCTTGTATGAGGCATATTCTGGGGGTTATAGTAATTCTGGCACTCTGTGAGCCCTTGCATAATGAGGGTGGCTGAAAATATAAGCTCATATCTAAAATGTGAATCAAGGGCATGCCTGGGTGGCTCTTTAGGTTAAGTGTCCAATTTCAGCTCAGGTCGTGATCTCATGGTTTGTGAGTTCAAGCTCTGCATCGGGCTCTGCTTCAGCAGACTGGAGCCTGCTTCAGATTGTCCCTCCCTCTTCCTCTTTCTCTGTCCCTTACCCACTCATCCTCTTTCTGTCTCTCTCAAAAATAAATAAACATTAAACAAAAACAAAATGTGAATCAATCGCAATAAGGATGACTTGGTTATATCCTGCAATCTCTGCATACCTCAGAGCTGCTGTATATATGTATACAGAGAGAATATTTTGGAAGAATACATATAAAAATGTGACATTAATTACCTCAAGAAAATATTGGAGGGTTATTAATTTTTTCCTAATATACATTTTGTTAGATTTATTTTAAAAATATTTTTATATTTATTTATATTTATATTTAAAAATTTTTTAAAATGAGACCAGAGCTATTATGAAGATTCTAGCAAATGTTTATTATGTGTTTATCATTTTAAAGTAGGTTTTCTTTATCTTATTTCCCTAGTCTACAATTCCTGAATTAGGCTGATAAAGCAATCATTGCTTTTATTATAATAGGAATTTCAGGATTTTGCCTCATCTTTGAAGGGAAGACAATTCCTTCCTTTATATTTAGAAAAAGAGAAGAAAACATGTTTATAGCAAAGTACAAACTCTTAACACAGTGAGAGAAAGTACAATATGAAATATAAGGGGACAAAACTCAGAGCCCTATAAAAATGTGTAAGTTTCTCCTCAGGTACAACTGAATGTTGGTATTTGTACATTTCACCTACCGAAGGGCGTTGGGGGATTCATCTTCTTATCTTGTGTTTTATGGCTGTTACTCAGCTTAATAACTTCCAGAAGTAATTTACATATAAATAGCAGAATGGATTCCAGTGGTTCTTATTTAAATATGGCTAAATATTATAATACATATTCATATAACTTTGAGTTTCTATAACTTCCATTTTATATAATGGTAGGTACAAAGTGGCTACAATGTAATTACTGGTACAATTTGTTTGTTCTTTAGTACTATCATTGGACAAGTTATTAGCCTCTCTGAATCTTAGTTTAACAATGAATGAAAGTATTAATAGCCCTTATCTCTCAGAATTGTTATAAGAGGTAATCATCAATAAGCACTTACAACAGTGTTTTGTATGTAGTAGGCACTCAGTAAATCTAAGTTATTATTAATACTGCTTTCAAAAGGTTCTATGTTTTCAAGTCCATTATAGGATCTGATCTATAGGAAAGGAAAATTAGTATTATCCATCCAGCACAAACTGCCTTATCTGCAAATGTGCATAAAATATAGTTGTAACTACTAACTTTCCCTCCATTAAAAAAAAAAAAAGTTGAGCCCAAGAAATGTTATCAGAAGTATTAAGCAATGAGATGTTAAAGTTTAAGAGTGTTAGGTAGTGAATAGATTTTGAATCTACTCTGGACAGAGAGGTAATATGTCTTTTGTTACACAGATGTAACAAACCTGTCGGTTGAATTACTGAACAAACCAGTGTATAAGGTAAACAACTGGGAGAGAGGACCATGGTTCCACTCTTGCAATAAGGTCTAGTGTTGCACACAGAGAAAACCATGGGTACACAGGCACCAAGAGGAGAATGAAGTGGGGTATTTTGGTTCGGCAGGAAGGGCAGCCTAGTGTTTGGGAAGAAAGGCAGCTCCTAGCCTGATAAAATAGTGAAAAGGGCCCTTTAGGAAAGAATTGACCACAGATCTCTAGCAATACTATAGGTTTTCCTGGGATTATGACTTCCATCGGGATAGGGTTCTTAACTTAAGGGTATGTTAAGTAAATTTGGGGATCTATGACTTAAACAAGAAATAAAAATCATGTTTATTTTCACACATCTCCGAACAGAAATATGGCATTTTCTTCCATTGCAAATGTGGGCAACAAACCACAACAGTGTTAACAGTATTTGTGACTTTGTCACCAACAGAGACCACAGATAGTCTCATCATGTCACAACTTAGCAGACATCTACCAACATCTTTTAGATGTATCACCTTAGTGATTAGACTGCACTCTAGGTCCTATCTCTCTATCAAACATTTTTCTTAGGATAGCTGCACTATATTTCAGTTTAATTGGAATCATTTATAATCCAAAGTAATTTATTTAGAGTTTTAAATGTTTATTCATTTTTGAGAGACAGAGACAGAACATGAGTTGGGGAGGGGCAGAGAGAGAGAGAGGAAGGCTGTCAGCACAGAGCCCAATGCTGGGCTTGAACACAATGTGGAGCCTGAAGCCAAGAACTGTAAGATTATGACCTGAGCCACCAGGCACTCAATAATGGAATCTATTTTAAGTATGAAACACTGTTCTATGAAGGGATCCACAGGCTTTTCTAGCCTACCAAAGGTTCATGGAACAAAATATGTTAAGAACCCTTACATGAGAACTAGCATTTGGTTTCAGCATTCCCCACCTCTTTATCACATGGGTTCTCCACCAGTCTCCTGGTAAAGGGCTCCGTTAGCTATCTGCAGGATTCTTATGAATCTGCTATGTTATGATAACTAAGACCGTTCCTATTGTCTGTGTGGATAAAATAAGAAATTGTTACATCACCTTTCCTACAGCTTCCTTTTCTCTCCCCTGTGCCCATTCTCTTCCATTTAAATGAATTCCTCTCTCTTAGCACACTCCACGAGATGAAGGGGATAACTTCAAGCAGGTAGGGGTGATTCAGAAGGGCTTAAATCTGGAAGCAAAGATCTTCACGTATGGATGGGAGCTGCAGGGAAGGGAGGGGAGGGGAGGGGAGGGGAGTACTGGGAGAGGAGAGGAATGAGAGAAGAGAGGAGAGGAATGGGAGAGGAGATAAAGTTGCAGCTGGTAGGAGGGAGAGTCTGGCCCAGCAGACATAACCCATAACTCAGCATCCAGAAGATAAAGGCATATGCCACAGGTTGGCCAGAAGCCAGCATCAGGGAAGTCCAGGAAAAACATGAAAATGTTTGCTGAAATGTTGCCCAGAGAATATGGTAGCAAGCACTCTAAGATCAGGCAGAATGTAGACATATACCCTGACTCACATCAGACAAGTCTGTCCAGATGTGGTAAGAGATTGAGAGCAGGGCTGCATCTGGGATGGTGATGGTGGTGTTGTGGGGGAGGATTGAGAGAGAAAAACAGAGCCTAGTCTTATAAAGGTGAGGACTGACTTCAAGGAAGTTAATTAAGCACATGGTGGAAAGGGCTAATAAATTGGAGGCTTTATCTCAGGTGTAAGGCATGATTCTATATCTTAGACGTGGAACGCAATGTGAGTACGAGAAAACAAGACTGGCTTATTGCTGAATATCCTGTTGAATCAGAGGACAGTTCACGAAGCTCATATTGGGACTAAGTCTGATGGTCAAGGTGACCTCATTTATGCTAATAGGAACAGAGGGCCGTGGAGTCAGAGAGCCAGAAGGTTTCTGACTACTGGCCAGCTCTCTAAACCTACCTCATTCAGCAAGGGACTGCTGTGTGACATTAGGCATCCAAAACGTGAAGCAAAATGTGTTATTAAATCAGATCTCCTTGGATCACAAAGAAAATAACAAGGCAACAGCAGTAGAAGAAGAGGAAAAAAAAATAGTCTAGAGAAAATGACTAGGTGGCCAGAGGCAAAATGTATGACAGATCCAAATGGCCTTCATTATTTCTCAGTTGGAAAATTCCAATAACTTCCTAAATTGTATCTCCATCTTAAGTGCTTTGCTATTCAAATTTATCTTATAACCCACTTCCAGGTTACAGACTAAAATCCTTCAGTGTCGGCACTGATATGCCAGTCTTCTACTAAAAACACTAGTAACCCTTTGTTGTCTGAGAGTCTCCTTTTCCTTCCCTTCACATTTCTGCACAACGTGGTTCCAGTCCATGTCAATGCTTATTTCCTAGTATTCCTTGTTTTTAATCGTTTAATATTAAACAAAATAAAAATAATTAAACAATTATTTTAATGTTTCATCTTTTTTTTATATTTTTCTTTATTTCTAGGAGAGAGAGAGAGAGAGACAGCGTGAGCAGGGGAGGGTCAGAGAGAGAGGGAGACACAGACTCTGAAATAGGCCCCAGGCTCTGAGCTGGCTGTCAGCACAGAGCCCGACGCAGGGCTCAAACCCACGAACCGCGAGATCATGACCTAAGTGAAAGTCGGACGCTTGACCGACTAAGCCACCCAGGTGCCCCAATGCTTCATCTTTTTGAGGATTTTTTTTTTATAGAGATAGCACAAGCAGGGGAGAGGCAGAGGGAGAGAGAGAATGTTAAGCAGGCTCTATGCTGAACACTGAGGCTGACAAGAGCCTGGATCCCACAACCCTGGGATCATGACCTGAGCTGAAATCAAGAGTCAGGTGCTCAACCGACTAAGCCATCCAGGCACCACTTTAATGCTTCATTTTAAACACCTTTTCTACTTTTGGCAAGTATGCCCTTCTTGGAAAAATTGCTCTATTTCATTTTAGTGTGACTCCAGTAAACTGCCAATCTAAAACCTGCAGACTTTTGACAATAGGAGTGCCATGTGGCCCAAGTAGGCTAATGAGTGTCCTTTCCCAGGAGGAATGTCCTACGAATGCAAGAACACAGAGGGGCCAAAAATGAGTGGAACTGAGTCACGTGAGTTCTTGGGCTGCTCAGGTGCTCAGAATAGTCGTGTCTTTATGGGGTTTTTTTTTTCTTTTGATTTTGCTCTGATTCTCTATGCTTCCCTAGCCTCTCCTACTCAATTCTTTTAGCCACTGAAGATTGCTTGCAACCAAAGAAGACTGAATGGTGCAGAAATTGAGTACAAGAGCACAGGGGAGCCTACTGGGTGTAGAAGAGGGCACAGACCCCCAGAGGTTATGGAGGTGCATGGAATTACTTATCAAGCTGAAATCTCGTAGAAAGCATTGGGGATTGACATTAACATTCTAAGCTGGGAAATGAAGGGTCCATGATACATGGTGAAACGCTGGTAAATGCGGTTATTGGTGGACACTGGGACATTTTTAGGAAACTGTGAAACTTTTACCAGGAACAGGTGGCATTTGCAGTAGACTTGGCTAAATTAAATAAGGAAATTATGAGCTCAAATGTTAACATTTTTGTGTTGAGGTATGGACTAAAATCCAGAGTCTTCCCGTCAGCAAACAGCTCTTGTTACTAATTGTCCTAGGATGACGATTCATAAAAAACCAAACTCGAGGCACCTGGGTGACTCGGTTGGTTAAGCGCCTGACGTCAGATCAGGTCGTGATCTTGCAGTTCATGAGTTCAAGCCCCACGTCAGGCTCTGTGCTGACAGCTCAGAGCCTGGAGCCTGCTTTGGATTTGGTGTCTCCCTCTCTCTCTGCCCCTCCCCCACTTGCATTCTGTCTCTCTCTCACAAAAATAAACATTAAAAAAACTTTTTTTTAAATAACCCAACTCAGAGATGGGCCATTCAGCTTGTTAAATTAGATCTGGTCAAGGGAGGACTTTGCCACATATCTTACATGAACCTTGAGGAAAATAATGGGATCTGAGTTGTCCAGCAGTTAGATTCGTAAGGATTTGAGGACTCTAAAGGAGGCTGAGTCACCAAAGCTCCTGACAGCCTTCCTACTTTGCCTTCTTGGTGGAGGAAGCAGTGTTCCTCACAGGAGAAATAAGACCATTCCTCTGGCACCTACACTTCACCGGTGCTGCCTTTATTCCCTTACTCAGGTGGATCCCTTCCTCCTTCTCTGTTTGCTTCCTGCATCCACAGAGGCTCCCTGCTGTTGATGGAATGTGTTTGAAACTTCCATCTGGAGCTTTGCACTCACTGCCCTTACAGAGCTCTCTCGGCCTTGAATACTCTCCCTGCAAGTAATCCCATGTCCTGCTCCCTCACCTCCTTTAGGTTTCTGCTGGCTTGAATGTCCCCTTCTTTGGTCATTATATTTCAAATGGCAGTGCTTGCTCAACACGATGTATTGCCCTTTTTTTTTTTTCTCCATCGCATGTGTCACATCTAATGTGAATTTTACTTTTTTTGTGTATTTTGTGCCCAGTGAGGCCCTGCACCATGCGTCCTGGGATTCCCTCTCTGTGTAGTCCCCACCTCAGAATCTGAGCTGGCCCGAACTCCTTTTCACCCTTGGAATGTGGAAGAAATGGTGCAGGGCCAGTTCCAGACCTAAACTTTAAGGAAGCTTGGGGGCTTCCAGCTTTGTGCCTTGGAGAATTCTGTGCTACCAGGTGCAAAGGTTGGTTGCTGTGCTGGATAGACCCTGTGGAGGCAGACAGTGCTGTGTAGAAAGAGTGGGGCTTTGAGGCTATGTGGAGAAAAGGAGAGGCACCCATCCAGGTGTCCCAGTCGAATCCAATTTGTCAGCTATTTTCACAAGAAGCCAGACCTGAAAGGGAGCCACACTGGGTATCTGAGCCCCTCATGCTAATATCACATGGAACAAAAGAAGCACACAGATGTGTCCAGTCAGCCTCCTGGAAGGGTCATGAGATGATAAAGTAACTTTTGTTTTAAGCCACAAGGTAGTTCGTTAGGTAGCAATATAAAACCAAAACATCATTCATTGTATTCATGGTCTTGGTCCTCAGAGGAGCGTAAATTTTATGAAAATAGGGGTTTGGGGGGTCCAATTTGTTCTTTGCTGCGTCTATACCATCTATTCCAAAGCTGGGCACTTAATAAACATATGTAGTGAAGAAATGCATAAATTAGTTAATGAATTTTTCTTTGATTTTTAAAAAAATTTTTTTTAAATTTATATTCAAGTTAGCACATGGGTGCAACAATGATTTCAGAAGTAGATTCCTTGATGCCCCTTACCCATTTAGCCCATCCCCCCTCCAACACCCCCTCCAGTAACCCTCTGTTTGTTCTAAGAGTCTCTTATGTTTTTGTCCCTCTTCTTGTTTTAATATTATTTTTGCTTCCCTTCCCTTAGGCTCATCTGTTTTGTATCTTAAATTCTTCATAGGAGTGAAGTCATATGATATTTGTCTTTCTCTGACCAATTTCGCTTAGCATAATACCCTCTAGTTCTATACACAGAGTTGCAAATGGTAAGAGTTCATTCTGTTTGATTGCTGAGTAATACTATATTGTATATATATTACCAACTCTTTTTTAGCCACTCATCAATTGATGGACATTTGGACTCTTCATACTTTGGCTGTTGTTGATAGTGCTACTATAAACATTGGAGTGCATGTGTCCCATCGAAACAGCACACCTGTATCCCTTGGATAAAAACCTAGTAATGCAATTGTTGGGTTATAGGGTAGTTCCTGTTTTAATTTTTTGAGGAACTTCCATACAGTTTTCCAGAGTGGTTGCACTAGTTTACATTCCCACCACCAGTGCAAAAGAGATCCTCTTTGTCTACATCCTCGCCATCTGTTGTTGCCTGCGTTGGTAATGTTAGACGTTCTGATGGGTGTGAGGTGATATTTCATTGTAGGTTTGATTTGTATCTCCCTGATGATGAGTGACATTGAGCATCGTTTTATGTGTCTATTGGCCATCTGGATGTGTTATTTGGAAAAGTGTCTGTTCATGGCTTTAGCCCATTTCTTCACTGGATTATCTGTTTTTTGGCTGTTGAGTTTGATAAGTTCTTTATAGATTTTGGATACTAACCCCTTGTATGATATGTCATTTGCAAATAGTTTCTCCCATTCTGCCAGTTGCCTTTTAGTTCTGCTGATTGTTTCCTTCACTGTGCAGAAGATTTTTATTTTGATGAGGTCCCAATAGTTCACATTTGCTTTTGTTTCTCTTGCCTCCAGAGACGTGTTGAGTAAGAAGTTGCTGCGGCTAAGGCCAAAGAGGTTCTTGCCTCCTTTCTCCTTGAGGATTTTGATGGCTTCCTATCTAATGTTTAGGTCTTTCATCCATTTTGAGTTTATTTTTGGGTATGGTGTAAGAAAGTGGTCCAGGTTCATTTTTCTGCATGTTGCTGTCCAGTTTTCCCAGCACGACTTGCTGAGGAGACTGTCTTGATTCCATTGAATAGTCTTTCCTGCTTTGTCAAAGATGAGTTGGCCATACACTTGTGGGTCCATTTCTGGGTTCTCTACTCTGTTCCATTGATCTGAGTGTCTGTCCTTAGGCCAGTACCATACTATCTTGATGATTACAGCTTTGTAATACACCTTGAAGTCCGGATTGTGATGTCTCCTGCTGTGGTTTTCTTTTCAAGTTTGCTTTGGCTATTCTGGGTCTTTTCTGGTTCCATACAAATTTTAGGATTGATTGATCTAGCTCTGTGAATAATGCTGGCATTATTTTGATAGGGATTGCATTGAATATGTGTATTGCTTTGGGTAGTATAGACATTTTTAAAATATTTATTCTTCCTAACCAGGAGCATGGAATATTTTTCCATTTTTTTTGGTGTCTTTTTGAATTTCTTTCATAAGCTTTCTATAGTTTTCAGTGTATAGATTTTTCACCTCTTTGGTTAGATTTATTCCTAACTATTTTATGGGTTTTGGTGTAATTATAAATGGAATTGATTCCTTGATTTCTCTTTCTGTTGCTTCATTGGTGGTGTATAGGAATGCAATGGATTTCTGTGCATTGATTTTTATATCCTGCAACTTTGCTGAATTCATAGATAAGTTCTATTGGTGGAATCTTTTGGGTTTTCCATATAGAGTATCATGTCATCTACGAAGAGTGAAAGTTTGACCTCCTCCTGGTTGATTTGGATGCCTTTTATTTCTTTGGGTTGTCTGATTGTTGAGGCTAAGACTTCCAATACTATGTTGAATAACAGTGGTGAGAGTGGACATTCCTGTCTTGTTCCTGACCTCGAGGGGAAAGCTCTCAGTTTTCCCTATTGAGGATGATATTAGCATTGGGTTTTCATTTATGGCTTTTATGACCTCAAGGTATGATCCCTCTATCCCTACTTTCTTAAGAGTTTTTATCAAGAAAGAATGCTGTATTTTGTCAAATGCTTTCTCTGCATCTGTTGAGAGGATCATGTGGTTTTTGTCTTTTTTTTTTTTTATTGATATGATGAATCAATTTGATTGTTTTGGGGACACTGAATGAGCCCTGTATCCCAGGTATAAATTCCACTTGGTCATGGTGAATAATTTTTTTGATTTGATAATTTTTTTCATCCGGTTGGCTAATATCTTGTTGAGGATTTTTGCATCCATGTTCATCAGGGAAATTGGTCTACAGTCCTCCTTTTTGTGGACTCTTTGTCTGGTTTTGGAATCAGGATAATGCTGGCTTCATAGAAAGAGTTTGAAAGTTTTCCTCCCATTTCCTATTTTTTGGAATAGCTTCAAGACAATAGATGTTTACTTGTCCTTAAGTGTTTGGTAGAATTCCCCTGGAAAGTCATCTAGCCCTGAACTCCTGTATTTTGGAGACGATTGATTACTAATTTGATTTCTTTTCTGGTTATGGGTCTGTTCAAATTTTCTGTTTAGTCCTGTTTCAGTTTTGGTAGTTTATATGTTTCTAGGAATTTGTCCATTTCTTCCAGATTGCCCATTTTATTGGCATTTAATTGCTCATAATAGGCTCTTATTGTTTTTATTTTTGCAGTGTTGGTTGTGATCTCTCTTTTTTCATGTTTTTATTTTTTTAGGTCCATTTTTATTTTTGATCAAACTGGCTAGTGGTTTATAAATTTTGTTAATTCAAAGAACCAGCTTCTGGTTTCATTGATCTGTTCTGTTTTTTGTTGTTGTTTTGTTTGTTTCTTTTCTGTTTTGTTTTCAATCTCATTGATTTCTGCTCTGATCTTTATTGTTTCCTGTCTTCTGATGGTTTTGCGTTTTATTTGCTATTATTTTTCCAGCTCTTTGAGATGTAACGTTAGATTGTGTATCTAAGACCTTTCTTCCCTTTTTAGGAAGGCCTGGATTGCTATATACTTACCTCTTATAACTGCCCTTGCTGTGTCCCAGAGGTTTTGGGCTGTGGTGTTATGATTTTCATTGGCTTCCATGTACCTTTTAATTTCCTCTTTAACTTCTTGGTTAGCCCATTCATTAGTTAGTAGGATGTTCTTTAGTCTCCAAGTATTTGTTACCTTTCCAAGTTTTTTCTCGTGGTTCATTGCTAGTTTCATAGTGTTGTGGTCTGAAAATATGCATGGTATGATCTTGATCTTTTTGTACTTGTTGAGGGCTGATTTGTGTCCCAGTATGTGATTTATTCTGGAGAATGTTCCATGTGCACTGGAGAAGAATGTATATTCCATTGCTTTAGGATGAATGTTCTGAATATATCTGTTAAGTCCATCTGGTCCAGTGTGTCATTCAAAGCCATTGTTTCCAGTTCATTTTCTGTTTTGATGATTTGTCCATTGCTGTAAGGGGGGTGTTGAAGTCCCCTACTATTATGGTATTATTATCAATAAGTTTCTTTATGTTTGTGATTAATTGATTTATATATTTGGGTGCTTTCACATTTGGAGCATAAATGTTTACAGTTGTTATGTCTTCCTGGTGGATGGATCCCTTAGTCATGATATAATGCCCTTCTTATCTCTGTTACAGTACTTTACAGCACATACTTATATCTAGATAGTCTGATATAAATATGGCTACTCCAGCTTTCCTTTGGCGACCAGTAGCATGACAGATTGTTCTCTATCCCCTCACTTTCAACCTATAAGTGTCTTTAGGTCTAAAGTGGGTTTCTTGTAGACAGCATATAGATAGATCTTATTTTTTTATCCGTTCTATTACCTGGTGTCTTTTGATTGGAGCAGTTAGTCCGTAGACGTTTAGAGTGAGTACTGAAAGATAAGAATTTATTGCCATTATGTTTCTTGTAGAGTTGGAGTTTCCGGTGGTGTTCTCTATTCCTTTCTAGTCTTTATTGCTTTAGGTCTTTTTTTTTTTTTTTTTCATCTTTTCTCCCCTAAGAGAGTCCCCCTTAAAATTTCTTGCAGGGCTGCTTTAGTGGTCATAAACTCCTTTAATTTTTGTTTGTCTAGGAAACTTTCAATCTCCCTTTCTATTTTTCTTTTAATTTTTTTTTACATTTATTTATTTTTGAGAGACAGAGCATGAACAGGGGAGGGGCAGAGAGAGAAAGAGACACAGAATCTGAAGCAGGCTCCAGGCTCTGAGCTAGCGGTCATCACAAAGCCTAATGCGGGGCTCGAACCCAAAAACTGTGAGATCATGACCTGAGCCAAAGTTGGACGTTCAACCAACTGAGCCACCCAGGTGCCCCCTCTCTTTCTATTTTGAATGACAGCCTTGCTGGATAAAGAATTCTTGGCTGCATATTTTTCCGATTCAACATATTGAATATATCCACCACCCCTTTCTGGCCTGCCAAGTTTCTGTGAATAGGTCTGCTGCAAACCTGATCTGTCTTCTCTTGTAGGTTGAGGACTTTTTTCCCCCTTGCTGCTTTCATGATTCTTTCCTTGTCTGAGTATTTTGTGAATTTGACTATGATATGCCTTGTTGATGGTTGGTTGTTGTTGAATCTAATGGGAGTCCTCTCTGCTTCCTTGATTTTGATGTCTGTGTCTTTCCCCAGGTTAGGAAAGTTTTCTATTATGATTTGCTCGCATATCTTTTAACCCCTTTTACTCTCCCTTTATCTTCTAGGATCCCTATGATTCTGATGTTGTTCCTCTTTATTGAGTCATTGATTTATTCTTAAATCGTGCTCTTTTGCTTTAGTCTCCCTCTTTTTGTCTGCTTCATTACTCTCCATAAGTTTGTATTGCTGATTCACTCCTCTGCCTCATCCATACTTGCTGCGATGGCATCCATGAGAGATTGCAGCTCAGTTATAGTGTTTTTTATTTCATCCTGACTAGTTTTTACTTTTTTTTTTAATCTCCGTAGAGAGGGACTCTAATCTATTTTAAACCCCAGCTAGTATGGTTATTGTCATGATTCTAAATTCTGGTTCAGACATCTTGCTTGTATCTATGTTGATTAAGTCCCTGGTTGTCGTTTCTTCCTGGTCTTTCTTTTGGGGTGAATTCCTTCACTTCATCACTTTTAAGCCAGGAAAGGAAGGAACAAGGTAAAAACATTAAAATTAAAAAATTAAAAGCAATACACACACACACACACACAATCAAATAAATGATGCTAGATCCTATGTGTGTTTTGGTCTGGTCACTAAAAGGAGTTTGATTGATTAGAGGAAAAAAAAGGAAAAAAAAAAAAGGAAAACATTTGAAAATTTGAGAAAATGAATACAATGAAATAGGATAAATTGAGATGGTGGACGTAAAATAGAATTTGAAAAATTTACATAAATTAAAAAAAATAGAAAAAAATAAACTTTTGAATAAAAATTGAAAATAAAAATAATTATTTTCTCTTTCTGTATTCAAGTAAAAGAAAAGAAACAAAAAAGAAAAGAAAATTGAATAGCTGGACCAGTGGACAGGCTGAAATAAGATTGATATTACATTATTTTCCCTTAGAAGTCAAACTATGAAGCACTTTATAGTCCATAAACTAAGCAGGCAGTGAGATTTGTGGTGTACCTGAAGAGTGAGGTTGGTCCAGGTGGGTGGGGCTTAGTGTAACAGCTCCATTCTCCACTAGGTGGCACTGCTTGGCTTGCTGGGGTGGACTGTTGTGGCGCCTGTCGGTGTGTATGGGCATGCATGGGCAGGGTGAAAATGGCATCACCCAGCTACCCAGTCTCTAGTATCAGAACTCTGTGTTCTCCCCAGTTAGCAATCACACACCCGTCCTTTGTCTCCAGCTTCTGTCCACTCCCCACTTTTACATGGTCGGGGACCAAGCCATCAGGTTGCCAGGCAGCACTTCGCTCCTGAGTTTTATCTCAGATGTGGCTGTGTTTCCTACCCCTCACTTCTGAGGGTTTGTGTCTTTGACCCTCTCAGATCCTCTGGGGGAGAGTCTCACTGAGCATTGGCCAGGTGCCAACCGCACCCAGGAATGTTCATGGGACCATGCTGCTGCCAATACCTAGAGAATGAGATTGGGTGCCAGCTTGCCCCAGAAAAAGTTCACGTAATCATGTATCAGCAGTGTCTCAGAGATTATGGAAAATCACAATACATATCTGGCACCAGCCTTCACCCTTAATGACCTTGTTCCAGCACCAGCAAATGTGGTTGTTCTCTGAGGTCTGCTGGGACTGGGTGGCCACACAGCCTCTACTGAACATCCTTTCAGCAGTGGAACTGCTCCTCCCAGACCCCAGTCTGTTCCTGGGGATTCACCCTTCTCACCAGAGCACCGCTAGGTATTGAGCTGCAGAGTTTCAGACTCTGTGCTCCTCCTGTTTATAGAATCTTAATGGAATTTAAACCCTCTCCTCTCTTCTTCCTCTCTTTTTAGTTCAGTCTCTGCAGCTGTTTCCACTTTTCTATTTTATCTCTTGCTGTTTTTGTGAGGGGTGCTTTTCCCATGCTCTCCCCCCATCTCCATCCTCTCTCCACAAGCAAAAACAGGTCTCTGCCCTCCATGGATTCTCTCTCCCCCAGTTCACCTCTCTGAGCCATGTACTTGCTGAGTTCTTTGGTTCATGTTGTGCAGATTGTTTTGTTAAGCCTCAGATTAGTTTTCTAGGTGTGCAGGATGGTTTAGTGTTGATGTGGCTGTATTTAATGTACACGAAATGGAAAAAAAAAAAACCTTCCATGCTATTCTGCCATTTTGGCTCCTCCTCCCAGTTAATGAATTTAAATGAGCCATAGCTTGGGGGTGCTTAAGTGACTCAGTTGGTTAAGTGGCCAACTCTTCATTTTGGCTCAGGTCATGATCTCATTTTTCATGGGTTAGAGCACTGTATTGGGCTCTGTGCTCACCACACAGAGCCAGCTTCTGATCTTCATATCTTTTGTCTCCCTCTCCCTAGTCCTCCCTCACTCTCTCTCTCTCTCCCCTCTCTCTCAAAAATAAATAAATGTTAAAAAAATATTTTAAAAAATTAGTCATACCTATGGGGTGAAATGTAAAATCAGAATTTACAAGGGGACATATACCCAAAGAGATTTTCAGGAATTAACTAATCTATATTAATCTATATAAGTTATATTGAATACTATTTCTTCAAACAGATTGAGGAGATGGATTTCATAGGAGAATGGAATCTGATTTGGGATAAGGTTAAATTTCTTGATAAGGATGCATTCACCAGAAAAATCTTCATTCACTTTTCCAACACAGTTTAAATTTCCTAGTTTAATTAATACACATCTAAACCAAATGCTCCCCAAAGAAAATGAACTTAGATGGCCAGGTATCTTTTAGCTTTATAATATAGAGGGAAAGGAATTCAGAGGTTTCAGAATTTCTTGATTAGAGCATTTATACACATCTTGCCCACTCTCTTCTGGGCCACATTCCAGAATATGTCCTTATTATTTCTTCCTTTATCCTTGGTACCAGACAGGAGTTGGCAAGTCTCTAAATAAATTGGTAAGAGTTTTAGTTATTAGCTCTGAGTATCTTAAAAACATACAACTTGTGGATTTAGAAGTCGAAAATTCTTATCACTAATTGCGAGCATCTCAATTTTGTTGGGTCAATCATAGTAACTATAGTAACATGTGTGTAAATGTCCAAGAAGATTACTTTCTCCTCTGTTTGATGGGTCTGATAATCAAATGAGAGAGGAAAAAAATAATTCTCTGTAGTTATTATTTTATGTGACCTTGGTTATGAAGGATAAGTTGAATAAGACGGTACAATCACTATATCTGCTGTATAGTCTCTAAGGGAATCCCTCCATTCCCAAGACCTTTGTTACTAAGGGCAAGTTGAATCAATGGGTACAATCATGATATTGTAGATGTAGATGTAGACTGCATGCTATGTAGTCTCTAAGGGAATCCCTCCATTCCCAAGGGTTTAGGGATATGATGTCAGGATTTTTCATTTTCATTCCCTAATCTAAAGTGTATGGCCTTCATGTACGTTTTCAGAAAACAAAAGAAAACATGTGGTGATAATCTAGACACGTAATCACCTTAGCCAACCCCATGGATAAATTAATACAGACATTATAATGGTTATATATGTAGCAAATACATCAAACAATCCTCTGTCTGTTAAGGTTTTGCCCCTTAAAAAATCACTTTACAGAAATCAGATATTGAGAGCTAATTTGGTTTTTATTTTTCTTCTCAAATTAAAAAAATAAACACTGTGGGTCTGCATTTCCTTGGGTTGAAACACCCTTGCAGTACATTATTTTATTTGTGGCCCTAACAGGATTGAGCATTTTACTTTATTTTAGGTGCCTTGCTTAAAGACTGAAAGACTGAGAAGAAGAGAAACTAGGGCAGGGGATGGACTGTTAAGACTGAGATATATTTTTCTCTGCTTAAGATGTTCCATATCTTTTATTTCTGGAGGAATTTGAGTCTACATAAGTTTGAGGCAGGCATTTATTGCTGGATGCTCAGAATAACATTATGCCCCTTTCTCTTGATGTAAATGTATTCTAAGACTCTGTATCTTTCTTTGAAAAGTAGATTGAAAATACATTTATTTGACAGACTTGGAGCAGTTACTGATGGCTGCTAATGATTCCAAATGCAGGAAAAAATGCTAACGTTTCCTCTCGCATCCTGTCTGCCTGATTGTGGCAGCCAAGATTTAATGGGTGCACACAGGAGAAAAACATGGTAATGTAGGGAAAGACATGGAGAGAATTTTCCACATCCAAGATTTGATCTGCTTTTTTTTTTTTTTACGTAAGGTTAATGGAAAGAAAGCCCTTTGTTTTACTCCATTAGAAAATCTCATGACTAATGGTTGATAATGTTCTAATCTTTGTTTGAGAACTATTTTTAAACAGTTCAATTTTTTAAAGGTAGTATTTTCTATTCCCTCATTCAGTGCTTCCTAAAGTATATTTACCTCTGGTTATCATTTAAAGAAGTTATAAAACAATTTAAGACTTTCGGGAATATGGAGCCAAGTTACATATTATGAAAAAAAGTATGTGTCTCTTATTCCTCAAGAAATATCTGTCTTCTTGATGAGAATGTAGTCTTTCTTTCCTCAAATAAGGAACCAAAAATGAAATTAATATTTTTTATGCCCACGCATCCCCACCAATACAATTTAGTAGAACTTTACTTAGCAGCTATTTAAGAACATGAAATTGTGTTTTGAGTTCCAATGGTAGTGAGTTAACAGGAAGTTGTCATTCCAGGAACAAATAAAATCGAAATGTCTTTACCCAAGATCCTCTTTGTCTATATGTAATGAGGGTGCAGCATTCATATATTCAGGAAAAATCAGAAAGTCTACCAAGAGTACAAGTGCAGAGGATGCCGTCACTGAGCTGAGTAAGGACACTTTCTGGTCACCAAAGGAATGTTATCACTAGGGTTTTGGATATGCTGCTTTGAGCCAACCTTATTACTAGAAAGACAGTTTGTCTTCTCTCTAAGGCCATTTAAGGAATCACAACTGTTTTTTTAAATTTTCATTTATTTTAATTCTAGTATAGTTGACATACATGTTATATTAGTTTCATATGTACAGTGAGATTCAACACTTCCATATGTCACCCAGTGTTCATCATGGCAAATGTCCTTCTTAATCCCCATCACCTATTTCCCCCATCTCACCACCAACCTCCCCTTCTGGTAACCACCAGTTTGTTCTCTATAGTAAAGAGTCTTTCTCGGCTTGCCTCCCTCCCTCTCTTTTTCTTTTCTTTGCTCATTTTTGTTTTTTAAATTCTACATATGAGTGAAATCATATGGTATTTGTCCTTATCTGACTTATTTTGTTTAGCATTATACTCTCCAGCTCCATCCATGTTGTAGCAAATGGTGAGATTTCATACTTTTTATGGCTGAACAATGTTCCCTTACACACACACACACACACACACACACACACACACACACACACTCCCCCTCTTCTTTATCTACTCACCTATCATTGGAAACTTGGGCTGTTACCATAATTTGGCTACTGTATATAATGCTGCAATACACATAGGGGTGCGTATATCCCTTTGAATTAGTGTTTTTGTGTTCTTTGAGTAAATGCCCTGTAGTGTAATCGCTGGATCTTAGAGTAGTTCTGTTTTTAACTTTTTGAGGAACTCCCATACTCTTAGCCACAGTGGCTGCACTGGTTTGCATTCCCACCAGCGGTGCACGAGGGTTCCTTTTACTCTACATCCTCACCAACACTACTTGTTGTTTCTTGTGTTTTTTATTTTAGCCATTCTGACATGTATGAGGTGATATCTCATTGTGGTTTTGATTTGCATTTCCCTGATGATAAGCAATGTTGAACATCTTTTCATGTGTCTGTTGGCTATGGTCTATGTCTTCTTGGGAGATGTGTCAGTTCCTGTCTTCTGGCCATTTGTAAATTGTATCCTTTGTTTCTTGGGTGTTGAGTTATGTAAGTTCCTTATATATTTTGGATACTAACCTTTTATTGGATATGTCATTTGCAGTATCTCTTCCTATTCTCTAGGTTGCCTTTCAGTTTTGTTGATTGCTTCCTTTGCTGTGCAGAAGCTTTTTGTTTGATGTAGTTCTAATAGTTTATTTTTGCTTTGATTTCCCTTGCTGCAGGAGATAGAGTTAAAAAAAATGTTGCTACAGCTGATGGTAGAGCCATTATTGCCTGTGTTCTCTTCCAGAGTTTTTATAGTTTCATGTCTCACATTTAGGTCTTTACTCTGTTTAGAGTTTATTTTTGTGTGTGGTGTAAGAAATCAGTCCGATTTCCCCCTTTTGCATGTAGCTGACCAGTTTTCCCAGCACCATTTGTTGGAAACTTGCCTTCTCCCATTGGATATTCTTTCCTGCTTTGTCAAAGATTAATTGACCATATAATTGTGGGTTTACTTCAGGGTTCTCTGATCTATTCCAGTTTCAACGTGTTTGGTTTTGTGCAAGTACCATACTGTTTTGATTATTACAGCTTTGTAATATAACTTGAAGTCTGGAATTATGATACCACCAGCTTTGCTTTTCTTGTTAAAAATTACTTTGGCTATTTGGGGTCATTTGTGATTCCTACAAATTTTAGGATCTTCTTTGTTCCACTTACATGAAAAATGATGTTGGTACTTTGGTAGGGGTTGCATTAAATCTGTAGATTGTTGGGGCACCTGGGTGGCTTAGTCGGTTAAGCGTCCATCTTCGGCTCAGGTCATGATCTCACAGTTCATGGGTTTGAGCCCCGTGCTGACAGCTAGCTCAGAGCCTGGAGCCTGTTTCGGATTCTGTGTCTCCCTCTCTCTCTGACCCTCCCCTGTTCATGCTNTAGCTCAGAGCCTGGAGCCTGTTTCGGATTCTGTGTCTCCCTCTCTCTCTGACCCTCCCCTGTTCATGCTGTCTCTCTCTCTCTCTCAGAAATAAATAAAACATAAAAAAAATTCCTGTAGATTGTTTTGGATGGTATAGACATTTCAACAATATTTGTTCTTTCATTCCATGAGCATGGAACGTCTTTCCATTTCTTTGTGTCATCTTCAATTCTTTCATCAGTGTTTTATAGTTTTTAGACTACAAGTATTTCATCTGTTTGGTTAGATTTATTATTAGGTATTGTATTAGTTTTCCTGCAATTATAAATGGGATTATTTTCTTATTTCTCTTTCTTCTGGCCCATTATTAGTGTATAGAAATAAAACTTGTTTCTGCACATTTGTTTTGTGTCATGTGACTTTACTGAATTCATTTAGCAGCTCTAGTAGTTTTTTGGTGGAATCTTTTGGGTTTCCTATATATAGTATCATGTCATCTGCAAATAGGGAAAGTTTTACTTCTTCCTTACCAATTTGGATGCCTTTTATTTGTTTTTGTTGCCTGATTGCTTGGGCTAGGACTTCCAGTCCTATGCTGAATGAAAGTGATGAGAGTAAATAAACCTCCTTGTTTTCTTCCTGACCTTATGGAGAAAGCTCTCAGTTTTTCCTCTTTAAGGATGATGTTAGTTTTTCATATATATGAGTTGTTTTCATAATCTGTGGGTAAGCTATTCATATATATATGTAGGTTTTTCACATATGACCTTTATTATGTTGAGGTACATTCCCTCTAAACTCACTTTGTTGAGGGCTTTTTATCATGAATAGATGTGGTACATTGTCAAATGCTTTTTCTGCATCTATTGAAATTATCATATGGTTTTTATTCTTTCTCTGTTGATGTGATGGATTACATTGATTGATTTGCAAATATTGAACCACCCTTGCATCCTGGGAATAAATCCCATTTGACTGTGGTGAATGATTTAAAAAAAAATGCATTTTTCTATTCAGTTTGCTAATATTTTGTTGAAGATTTTTCATCTATATTCATCAAACATCATGCCTGGTAATTTTCTTTTCTTTCTTTTTTGGGGGAGGGGTGTCTTTATCTGGTTTTGGTATCAAGGTGATATTTACCTGGTAGAATGAATTTGGAAATTTTCCTTCTCTTATTTGGAATAGTTTGAATAGAATTGGTATTAAGTCTTTTTTTAGGTAGAATTCACCATTGAAGCTGTTGGGTCCTGTACTTTATTTTTCCTGGGAAATTTTTGATTACTGATATAATCTCCTTGCTAGTCATCAGTCTGATTAAATTTTCTATTTCTTCCTGATTCAGTGTTGGTAGGTTATATGTTTCTAGGAATGTATCCATTTCTTTTTCTAGGTTGTCTAATTTGTTGGCATATAGTTTTTCATAATATTCTCCTACAATTGTATGTATTTCTGTGGTGTTGGTTATTTCTCTTCTTTCATGTGTGATTTTGTTTCTGTCCTCTCTCTCTGTCTCACTCAGTAATTCTTAGAGGCTTATCAATTTTGTTGATCATTTCAGAAAAGAGCTTCTGGTTTCATTGATCTGTTCCTTTTTTTTTTTTTAGTTTCTTTATCATTTATTTCTGCTCTAATCTTTATTATTTCCTTCCTTCTGCTGTATTTAGGCTTCATTTCTTCTTCTTTCTCTAGCTCCTTTGGGTGTAAGGTGAGGTTTTTTGAGACTTTTCTTGGTTCTTGAGGTATGCTGTACTGCTATAAACTTCCCTCTCAGAACCACCTTTGTGCATCCCAAATGTTTTGGGCCATTGTGTCTTCATTTTTTATTTTTTCCGTGTACTTTTTTATTTCTTCTTTCTTAGTTGACCCATTCAATGTTTAGTAGTGTGTTATTTAACCTCCGTGTATCTGTGTTCTTTTCAGGTTTTTTCTTGTGGTTGATTTCTAGTTTTATAATGTTGTGGTCAAAAAAGATGGTTGGTATAGGACTTTGATTTTTTTGAATTTGTTGATATGTTTGTGGCTTGATATGTGATCTGTTCTGGAAAATGTTCCATGTGCACTTGAAAAGAGTGTGTATTCCACTGTTTTAGGATGGAATGTTCTGAATGTACTTGTTACATCCATCAAGTCCAGTGTGTCATTCAAATCCATGTTTCCTTGCTGATGTTCTGTTTGGATGATCTGTCCATCAATGTAAGTGGGGTATTAAATCACCTACCATTATTGTATTACTATTGATTAGCTCCTTTATGTTTGTTATTAGCTGCTTTATGTATTTGAGTGCATAGATATTTACAATTGTTGTATCTTCTTACTGGATTATTCCTTTTTATTATTATATAGTGTCCTTTGTCTTTTTTTACAGATTTTGTTTTAAAAGGCTATTTTGTCTGACACAAGTATTGCTACTCTGGTTTTTGACATTCATTTACATGATTCTCCATCCCATCACTTTCAATCTGCAGATGTCTTTAGCTCTAAAGAGATAAATAAGCTCCTGAAATAAGTCTCTTATCAGAATATAGATGAATCTAGTTTTAAAAAATTTATTCTGTCACCCTGTATCTTTTGATTGGAACATTTAGTCAGTTTACATTCAAAATAATTATTTTTAAAAAATTTTATTTATTTGTTTTTGAGTGAGAGTGAGCAAGTAAGCATGCATGAGCAGGGGAGGGGCAGAGAGAGAGAGGGAGACAGAATCCCAAGCAGGCTAAGGACTGTCACTGCAGAGCCCAATGCAGGGCTTGAACTCACAAACTGTGAGATCATGACCTCAGCCAAAACCAAGAGTCAGACACTTAATCTACTGAGTTACCCAGGCACCCCACACTTAAAATAATTATTGATAGATATGTATTTTTTGTGACTTTGTTTCTTGTTTTTGTAGTTTTCTTCTCTGATCTTCTTTCTCTCTTTCATGGTTTGCTAGTTTTATTGATATACTTGGATTCCTTCCTAGTTTTGTGTGTCACTTTTTTTTAATTTGTAGTTAGCATTAGGTTTATATATAACATCTTCTGCATGTAGTAGTCTATATTAAGCTGGTCACTTAATTTTGAACTCATTCTTTATTACTCTCCCCTCCACATTTCAGATATTTGGTATATTTTCATCCTTTTATTTTGTGCTTCACTTGACTGATTTTCACAGATGCAGGCACTTTTAAATTTTTTGATTTTTTGCTTTTGTCCCTGTTATTCTTACTCTCACTTATGGTTTTTTTTTTTTTTTTGCCACTTATAAAGTCTCCATTAACACTTTTTGTAGGCTGGCTTAATGGTTGTGAATTCTTTTACTTTTCTTTGTCTGGGACACTCTTTTCTCTCTTTCTATTGGCAATGATAGCCTTGCTGTATAAAGCACATATCCTTGGTTGCAAAGTTTTCCCTTTCAATACTAAATACATCATACTACGCCATTCTGGCCTGCAAAGTTTGTGCTGAAGAATCAACTGAAAGCTTTATGGGGTTTCCTTTGTGTGTATCTCCTCTCTTTTCTCTTGGAACCTTTACATTCATACTTTATCACTATTTTTGCCATTTTAATTATTGGTGTGGACTGATTTGGGTTGAGTTTTGTTGGGGAAATCTCTTTTACTCCCGAATCTGGATCTGTATTTCCCTCCCCAGATTCAGAAAGTTTTCAGCTGTTATTTCTCAAATACATTTTACTGTCCCCCTTTCTCTCCTTTTGGAATCCCTATAATGTGAATGTTATTACACTGAGTTCTCTACATCTAGTCTCATTATGTAGTATTTGTCCCTCACCTATTCAGCTTGATTGCTTTCCATTACTCTGTCCTCCAGGTCACAGATATATTTGTTTGCTTCCTATAGTCTACTACTTATTCCATCTATTGTATTTTTAATTTCATGTATTCAGCTCTTCATCTCTGGTATGTTATTTTTTAATCTGTCAGGGATCTTAGTGATATCTTCCGCCCTTTTCTAAGTCCAGTGAGTATCTTTATGATCATTACTTTAAATTCTGTATTGGGCAAATACTTATTTGCATATATCTTCTCTCATTTTGTCCTATTCTTTCATTGGGAATATATTTCTCTGTCTCCTCATTTTGTCTCTTTGTTTTTCCTGTGTGTTAGGAAAGTCAGCTATGTTGTCTGCTCTCGCAAGTAGTGGCTTTATGAAGAGGAGGTCCTGTAGTGCCGTGCAGTGCATTGTTTCCTGTTCACCAGAACCTGGAACGTGGGAATCTCCTATGTGTATTGTTTGTGTCTTGTCATCGTGTCTGAGTCCATTTTCCTTTCAGTCCACACATCTGCACCGACTCTCTAACTGTTGTAGGTTGTGCTTGCTCTCTCTGATGTTAGTGAGAGTGAAGGAAGCAGGTTCTGAGAAGGTGTGACCACAGAACGGCCTGGAGCAGGGTAGCGGTGTTAGCAAAATGTGCATTGAGACGATAGTCCTAGGCCATATCCCTCAGGCATCACTGCCTGGTGGGGCCTGTTCAGTGTTAACGAAATTTGTGCTGAGCCCAGGGCCCAGGCCAGCATGTTTGGGGTGGGTGAGTCCTCAGGAGAACTCATGGGCAAGGCATACTGCTAGAGGCCGAGGTAGCAAGTGTCTGTGCAGTGCTGTCTCCCCCAGGTGGCTCTGTTTATGCTGGGGCGGGGGGAGCAGGAAAGGAAAAAGGTGCCTGCCAGCTCCTTTGTTCCCAGAGAAGTCCCCCTAACGTTGTCCAAAATTAGTATAAACAAATCTCCCTCCTGCTGTGCAAACTGTGGCTTCTATGTTGCCTCTCCTTGGGCTGTTGTGTCCTTAGGGACAGGGACCTGGCTAGCACTCCTCGCTCACCTCCTGGCTCACCTGGTGGTAAGTCAGCTCTTAAAGCTCCAGTCTCCAAGTCCCGCTGGTTATACACACTCATAGAATTCAACCCCTCTGGTTTTTAAGGCCAGGCGTTATGGGGATTCACTTTCCCTTTGTGGGCTCCCTTGTATTTTCCTCTCTCTGTGGCCATAGCTCCCTACCTCCTGCAGTCAGCTCCCAACCACTGCTGCGCCCTTCCTAACCTCTCCAGTGTAGCTTCTTCTCTACATTTAGTTGTGGAGTTTATTCTGCTAGTCTTTGATTGCTCTCTGGTTTATTTACTTGGATATGAATGATACCTAGTTGTAAACATAGGATGAGGTGAACTTAGGGTCCTCTTACTCTGCCATATTCCCAAGCCTCTGTATCACAGCTGATTTTATATTTCCCTTTCCTACCTCAAGGCTTTGTGGCTTTCAGGTAAAGTAAGTAAGTAAGCAAGCTTTCAGGTAAAGTGGAGAAAACTCAGAAAATTTGGGGAGACAGCTTGCTGGGGTACCTAATGAAATGACTGATGATGGTCTGTTTTTTTTTCAATTTGTGAGAATCAGTGTTTTTTTGTAGCTTATCCTTTTGTATTTACGTTTTTAATACTTCCGTGAGATTTAGCAAGATGTTCTAAGCTGGCGGCGTGGGTAGAGGAATTCTCGAGACTTAGAGGAAGTTTAATTTCATAGCCTATGTATGCAATGGCAGTTAACATTCTAACTCTTGGGCTATTACTTTATGGTTTGTTAGGAATGCATCCTCCATACCCTGTGAATGAAGGGGACGCCATGATCATTTACAGGGGTGCTTTTCCTTTGGGAGATTTTGTTCTAGTTCACCTTAGCTCATTACTGATTCATGAGCTGCTATTTCAGCTAAAGCATGATGGAGGAGCAATATAAGGTGAGAGGCTAACAAAATATGCTACAGACTTTTCCACATCTCTGTCCTTATGGGACTTGCTATTAAAAAATACACTCAATGCCTTTTCTTCTCCTCCATCCATCCCCGTGAGCATTTTTTTCCTATTAAAGTCCTCTTGTAAAAGGACTGCATTCACTGTCCATGTTTCTGTCATTTGCTCTTTACAAGATACTCTGCCTTTATTAAGCAGAGTTCATAATATGTTCTCTCTTTTTCTACTCCCCACTCATTTGGCTTTGCCTTAGGAGACAGGAATCCCCTCCACATTTCTAGCTTAATTGGACTCTTCGACTAGATGGTAGGGCCGTTTAGCTTTGAAGATTCTTTGGCTGCTTAATTAGACCAGTTCGTGATTGTTTTACGGCTACCCTAAGGTATGTTGAAACCATTATTTCTGAAAGTGGACCTGTACTTAGAAGTGATAACCTTACCACTTTAAAAGTAGAGGTGGCTCTTTCAAGAGTAATACATTGAAGCTAATCCCCGTGGAATTCTGAGGTGTTATTTCCCTGGATCATAAAAGCACTGACTTGTTTACTTAAAAATTGTGCTTGGAACCTAGCAGATAAGGGAGTTGTACAAGTAATCCTCGGTAGATATCTTGGTACATATGGTAGATAATAGAGTAGGAATTCTTGGTTTATAGACTCTGCTATTTTGCATGTGTTACCCTGTTTCTGATATGGATTGTCAAGCCCAAACTTATTCTGTATAAGAAAAGCGTTTTTCTGTTCCATCAAACTCTAGATTATTTTGGGACTTTTATTCAATTCCATAGAACCAAATACTGATAAACAAAAACCTTCTATAAAATTGTGCCCAAAAGTAATTTAATTAGTTTGTTTGATAAATTCTCACTGCTAACAGGTTGACTGGGGGGGAGGGGGGAGGGACAAAGGAGGAGGGTTACAATATCAAATCATTGCACACAAAAGCACCATTTTCCAGAATCGCCTTGATTTATTTTCCTAGTCTTTTTTTTCCTCAGAAGGAAAAATAATTTCATTAAGAAAACAAATGTTCCTGCCAAAGTGAAAGAATTTCATTTAATTAATGCATTTCTTTAAAAAAAAAAAAAAAGTCAACATTGAATTAGGGCATGCTTTGCCCCCTCCCTCCATTTTGCTGACTAAAGTTTGTTTTCAAAAAATCCATTGGCAGAAGATATTTTCCTCAGATAGGATGATTATATTTTATTGCTGCTTTGTTTAGTATATATTTTTCTCAATTGGGGAAAAAAGTCTAGGTGAAAAATTTATCTAACAAGAAAAGTAGTTTACATGGTCATAACACGTAAATTGCTGCCAAAAGAAAAAAGTGTAAAAAAAAAAAAAAGATCTTAAATGTAAAATACCACATAACTTCAAAAAACTTACCTCAATTTTCTACCATTTATCATGTACTAGAAGTCAACTTTCTAAATAGGATTACAGTCCTTTATTATGAGCCCCTAGTGGTACTATGGTATACATTTTACAAAATGCTACAAAATTTTTCTTTTTGTTTCTGCCTATTGTGTACTTAAGCTATAGATAATTTTTGAATAAAAAGCCTACATAGGTATAAACGCAATAGTTAACTGATCCTGTTTGCTGATGCCCTTTTCATGTTCCACAGAAGATGGATCTATTAGTCCAGCATCTTCTCCTGCTTCTTGCCTTCCTTTTTCTTCTTCTTAGATTCCGCTGTGATTAAAAAGAGAAAAAAGTATCACAATAGTAAACAGTAGGGGTACTTTTCTTATACAGTTGACCCTTGAACAATGCTAGGGTTAGGGGCACGAAACCCCCATGTAGTTGAAAAGCCGCATAAAACTTTGGACTCCCCAAAACTTACCTGCTGACTGGAAGCCTTACCAATAACATAAACAGTCACTTTGCACCTCTTGTATGTGTTACATATGCTATATTCTATATGTTTCCAATAAAGCAAGCTAGAGAAAAAAATGTTATTGATAGAATGCATTTACAGTTCTCTATTTATTTAAACCAAATTCATCTTTAAATGGATGCTTATTGGTCATGGGGCAACTGTAATTGTCCAGAAAAGATTAGATGGATAGAGAAGGTATGGTGTGTGAGTGTGCCTACTTTTGTCAAGAGAGTGCCTAGGAGTAGCGGCAAGAGTGATCCAGTCTACCTTCATGTAAACACCTGTAAAATCTGTCATTTTAGGGTCCTACTCAGAAAACAGAAACACAGCCGACCTCCCTGGGAGAATTTACCAGGACACTGCTCATTGGAGAGTTACAAAAGCTCTGCTTAGCCCCCTCACTCCCCACATACCCTTTCCATGGGGCTGTTGGTAAGTATTTTGCCTGATAGCTTCCTTTCCTGATTTGGCCTTTGCTTATATATTTTCCAGCTATTCATACTTGAAGAACCACATGGAGGTATCCTAAAGGTGGATGAAACAAATGGAATGTACCAACCTGGGCTAAACCAGGTAAGTGAAACCATGAGGATTTAAATCAAAATAGTACATCCTTTTCCATTCAATCATCTGGCTGTCTCCCTTTTCCTAGGCATAGGAGAATGCAGTATAGAATAGGACATGTCAGCTTTGGCTCCAAAAATGAGAATGGTCAGATCACTAGGCTAGCAAGTGAAAGGATACTGCTTAATGTTTTTAAGACCCTTCCCCTGTTGGGCCCACAGTAGTGGCAGAAACCTAGGGGTTAGGTACAGGCTCTAGAGTCACATTGCTGGACTAGGAGTCTTTGCTCCATCACATAAGTTACTCTGAGGCTCCCTGAAAGTTCATTCGTGTCTCAGATTCCTCACTTGTGAGTGGGCATATGAATCGTACCACTTTACAGGGTCAATATCCAAACTAAATGACTTGTATAAAATCCACTGAGAACAGAAGGTGGCATAATAGCCTGTGCTCAATAAAAGTTGGTCTATTATCACACTAATGAAACCTGTTATGAACAAGAAGTAATTTCTCTGTATAATTCATAATTCATCATCCCCAAGACACATTGAGTGAGCAGGTCATTGAATGTGCTAAACAACAGAGGGATCCTGGGACACCAACTATGGCCACCAGGGACTATTCACTGGATCACGAGGCCTGTGTCCGAGAGGGGCCTAAGGCTTATATTGAGAGGGGACATAATGCCAGTCACATACTGTAAAAATCAGAGCTTGAATCTTTTTTATTCTTATCCTTACTGCTTCTTCTGATAGGTTGTAAAGTCCATTACATAATAGGTAAAGTAGTGTAAGCTACAAGGTAATTATCCTATGCTCTGCTCCCTTTACTCAAGCATGTCAGGAGTGGCTAAAATCCCACTAAACTGCTGCTCACAAGCATCCAACTTAGTTCATGCCTATCCTCGGCTTTCCCCCTAAATTGAAGAGACTTGAAACTTTCACTCTGTTTTTTGCTTGTCATTATAAATATCTTCTTTTGATCTGTGAAAGGTAAGATGACCAGAACTTCCAAGTTCAAAGATACCTATAAAGTCAAAAATGGTTTTCTGTTTAATTTCTGAACAAATAGCATCTTAACATTTAATAATTCCCAGTCGTTGGTTGACATTTTGAACAACAGCTGTCTATTAGAAAGGTATCCTCAGAGAATAATCTAGGGTGTCAGTTGGGATATAGTTCTAGTTTCCCTTTTCTCCACATTCCTTGAGGGTGAATGCCAGCATTTTATATTCATTAATTAACAACTTGCTAAATACCAAGATATCAACCAATTGCCCATTTAATCTGCACAATGCCTATCAAAAAACTTTGTTGACACCATTGGCAAGTCATCTTGGCATTCCTTTGACACACTGCAGACCTCAAGTTGAAGTCTAAGTAGAAAAGTGAGGAGACTACAGTCAAAAATAAGGACAAGGAGAAATTTCTATTTGCATAAGGTCAATTTGGTTTCTCACATAAAAAGTATTCACATTTTGAGGATAAAGAAGAAACGCTGGTTGGTAATATGGTTTCTAAACAAAAGCAATTTTTGGGGTGACTTATGTACATTTTACTGACAAATATTGTTGTCACTTATCTCTGTGGCTTCGAAGGCTTAGGAGCAACCTTTCAGGCTTTACCCACTGAACATCATGGTTTTTATATAGGGTCATGGAATCTAATATCTGGAAAGGACCTAGTCCCACTTTCCTCTGTAGTTGATGAAGAAATAGAAATCAAGGAGTATCAGTCATTCTTCAGGGTCCACAGTGATCCACCTCTAGATCACATGAGGGGTCATTCTCTAACTCTTCACCTTCTCACACAACACGGCACTGCCGCCATGGATCGTCGCATGTGTAGTAAATGCAATTGGTTTTATTTCTGTTCCTCTCTTGACCACCATTCAGTCACCTCCCTTGACTGAAGTCTCTACACTTGTGCTTCTTTCACTTCCTGGAACACATCATTCTTTTTCTCCCCTTGTCTTTGGCCTTCAGACCTATTTTTCATTCCATCAGCTCTGCACTTCCCCTGGCGATTCTGTTCTGTCTCACACATCCTTCAGGGACCAGTTTTGAATCCTACCACTTTATTTCCTCTCACAGAGCACTTACCACTGATACTGTAATTGCCCCTAAGCACAAGCTGTGCGAGGGCAGAATCCCAACTCACAGCTGCTTCTCTAGCCCCATGCCTGATGCATTACAGCTGATTAGCAACTCTTCAGGGAAAGACCTAAATCTCTAGCACAGCAAGAACACATGCCTCACTGGCCCACCATGCCCTCATCTTCCTGACAGTGGTTCCTTGAGTTTTCCTTGCTTATCTTCACCTCAGCCTTTACACACTGCCTTCTTTCTTCCTGTTTTTCTTCTTATCACCTCAACTTTGCTTAGCCAACATCTACTCATCCTCACTTCAAGGAAGCCTTCCCAGAACTCCCAAGCTAAGCAGGTTCCATCTCACTGGGGGTTACATACTTCCATGTGCCTCTCACTGCTCTTCCAAAATTAGAATTGAACTATTAATTTTGTATCTAATTATTCAATATGCATTTTCCCCTTCCTGTGAAGGTAGAGACCAAATCTGTCTCTTACATCTGTGTCTTCAGTGCTTAGCATATAATAAGTGCTCATGAAATACTTGCTGCATAAAAGTGAAGAAATAAACACTTGGATGGGAAACAGTCAATTCATTAGCATATAGGAAAGGACAATCTCTCAAGGAAAGTAAGGAGTGTGAATTCAACCAAAATCTTGCAATATTTCAGTACTTCTTTAAAGATATTTTATGAAGAATAAAATTACAAGCATATATACATGAAATCTGTCCAAATTTCTCTATTTTTTTTCTTGTCTTTAAACTAGAAGACTGATTTAACTCTGTGAGTAAAAGTTATGTCCCATTTTAGTAGCCTATCAGGGTTACTGTGAGAAAAATCTGCTGTGAGAATGAGGGTCATGAATAGGCTTGGGGCAGGGCTATCACAGGTAAAGCAAGTACTCTGTAATAGAGTCACACTGCAGCTACTCTCAAAGGTTTTAAGAGCCAATGTGATCGGTACCCTGATGTCAAACAGTAGGGAACCTTAGTTCACAGTGAAAACAGCCAGGTCAGGGGAAGGAAGCACACACATGCCACACATCAAATAAGACCCCAGGCTACATGTCACTCTCCCCCACCTGGATTGAGGCTGTGAAGCTGAAGTGGATGCAAACAGGAAAGGAGCCATTGTGGAAATGTGAACACAAAGGGCACCTGCCTGAAAAAATCACTTGTCCCCTACTGGGACATCACTGCACTGAAAACTCACAGTGGTGCTCTTGGTGTGTTTTAGTGGTGCTGTTGGTGTGTTTTAACTTTAATTAGCCAGTTTTTGAAGTGATGGAGGATAGTTAACTCATGGTTCTTCCCTGGTAGCTGTATAGGTTGTATTACTTAAAAAGAAACAGGTTGTTTTAAGAGATATTGGACAGTGTTCAGAAAGTCCTAAGGCTTTCTTAAGAAGAAATACTCTAGAAAAGATCCAGACTCCTCTTACTGCTATGACTCTCAGCACCTGGAGTGCCATCTTTATTCTATCTAGAAGCCTCAAAATCTAGTTAAGAAAACCCTTACAATGCATAGCAAGTACTGATAGGAGAGTAAAGAGGCAGTAAGAACACACAGCAATTAATGAGTCATGGTACAATAAATTCTGATAGAAAACAAAATCCTCAAGTAAGGGGTGCCCGGGTGGCTCACTCAGTTGAGCATCCAACTCTCTTTTTCAGCTCAGGTCATGATCCCAGGGTTTTGGGATCGAGCCCCATGTGCTGGGTATGGAGCCTACTTAAGAGTCTCTGTCTCCATCTGCCCCTCTCATCCTTTTGTGCTCTCTAAAAAAAAAAAAAAAATCTTCAAGTAATAAGTGGCATCATAGCCATTTGTTTATTAGGGCAATGAGAAAACAAGTACTGTTAATATCATAGCAAGAGAGATTACTTAGAGAACTGATTCTAATCAGTGTTTGCCATTTATTAACCCTGTGATGTTTGGCAAATCAATCATTTTGCATCTTTTTCCTATAAATTGGGGCTAATGAAACCACATCAGAGGGTTATCTTCTGAGGATACCCTCCCCAAAGGGCCATCATTAATATCATGTGAGATCACAGTCTCTAAGATCCTATTTGACCATTACTGTTCAAAAAACATTCATTTATTAACCTAGCAAATATATACCCTATATCCACTATATCCCTGGCACCATTCTAGATCCTGGGATATAATGGCAAACAAATTCTGCTTTCACAGAGTTTCTCATAGATTTCAAGAGTGCTTCATGTAAGTGTCTTTCAAAACTGTAAAGTACTCTAAAGGTATATCTTTATTTTAAAAGTTATTAGTATGTGGCAGCTATTTTTATGGCTTCAATGCCTACTTCTCTTCCCCCTAGTTTATGACATTGTAGATGCATATGATGTAAAAGAGTATCCGTAGGGAGAATTAATTACTAGGGAAAAAAAGAATGTCTATCAAAGACCTAGCCTGAAGGTAAAAAAAAAAACAAAAAACAAAAAACAAAAAAAAAACTCTCCTGAGTTATTTCATTCTTCTTAAAAACGATTTCTTTTCTTTTTTTTTAAAGTTTAGAGAGGGAGCATGCGAGCTTCATCCCACAACCCTGGGATCATGACCCGAGCCAAAATCAAGGGTGAGACACTCAACTGACTGAGCTACCCAGACACCCAACTGTTAGATAGAAAGTAAAGAAACATACATATGTTAACAGAAATTATCCATAGTTCTACAATACAGAAATAGCACTTTTCACAGTGGGTTCTATTTATGTTTTCTTTCAATGAACATATATAATGTATACTTTTAGTAGGCATATATTGACCGTTGATAAAGTACTTTATACTAAGCCTCCTATTGTTAATTCCCATACCATTGCATGTACTTTGAAATATGACCATGTAGTATTCCTTTATGACATTCCATCCTGTATGTTTTGGGACCTTCCCTTTATTGTTGGTCAGTCAGCTTATTCTCACTTTTTGTTACCATAAATAATGATGCAGTACATATTTTGGAAGACAATTATATTAGAAAGTTTTGCCTTCCTACAGATTTCTACAAGAGGACCTAATGGACCAAAGGTCAGGGCATTTGTAAAGCTCTAGGTACTTACTGACAAATCTCTCTCCTGAAAGAAAGTACTCACTTAAATTCTGGTCAGTGACTTACATCGGACCCCATCATAGCAAACTTGTTCTCAAAAAGCAAATAATCAAACAGCATTCATCACCTCTTTTCCGCCTATTACAACCCTTCTAGGAATAGGATTGGCATGAAGCTAGTACGAGTAAACACTCCCTCTCATTTTCAATATTCAGGAAATCTGAGGGGAAGAGTTGGGAGAATAGGTCTTAGAAGAAAGATATCCATGTAAAGGTTTTCAGTGAACTTCAGGGGAAGAGTTATTCCAAGAGGCAGAAGAGTTGAGGATTCTGGAATAAGCGTATCTCATTTTCTTATCAAAATGCTTTGCTTTGATTCCCTTTTCCTCATGGGCTGCTGAGCATACAGAAAACATAAAAAGGAACTGAGAGATGAAATGGTTGAGCGGAGCCTGGATTTTAACTACAGTGAGTTAAACTCCATTTGCTATTGACTTAAATACAGTGGCTTTGGGTCGTTAAGCCAATGGGAGGAATTGTTGGCTTGAATAGAAAAAAGAGATTTGCACCTTCTAACAGGTAGAATTCATAGATGAGGAAGCTATGGGCAGTCCGAAATGGACGCTGCAGGTTCTGGAGACATGCCAGAGAGACCGTGGAAGCTAACCTTTGGAGACTCGCTCAATAAGTCATGGGAACTGAGTGAGGGGAAGGTTCCTATCCTGGTCAAATGGTACAGTTACAATGTAAATATATCCAAAAGGCTGGATATCATCACCATCCTTTCAATGTTTCATAAACCTACTCAAAGGAACTTGTCTGTGCTTTAAGGATCAGCTGCCCAGCAACCTGAAAATACATAATCCCTCTCAGCAACTAGCTGTTGCTCAGAGCTGATAATAAGGCTTGTTGAATCATGACCGTACAATTCAGTGATCCGCTTAGAATCCAGGTACGAGTTGGCTAGGCCTCCCCACATTTCAGTTTAAATTGGGGCATCATATATTATGTTCCACAATATGGGAAAAAGTTTCTAAAGTATCACCTTGAAAAAAAGGGGTTTCCTAATAAATCATTCTCCGATCTGTTTAGTCCAAAGTCTGTACAATAATTTTCTTATTTCTGCTTTGATTTTTTAATACTACATGCTTTTATTTCCTATTTTATTGACTCAGTGGATTTACTTCTAGGACTGTGAATGGAATACACACATACAAACAACTGCTCGTCGAAGCTGCCCACAGGCTGACCCCTGTTCTTTTACCTCACTGTCCCCATTCTTTTTCACTCATCAGTTGTGTTTCATAACAATACCTACCACTCCGTCTCATCTGCCCTCCTACACATGTGCTTTCTGCTATCACGTAGATGTGTCAGTATGTGATCTGTAAAAGACAGTGTGGCGTCTGTCTACACACCAGCTAAACATGTCTGGACCCTACGAGGAACCTCTGTCTTGCCCCCACTTACTCTGAGAGGAGACTCAGCATTTAACTGCATCTCCTCAAAATAGAAAGTTCAACTATGAAAACACTGGTGAGTAATGTAGATTTAACTGAATGTTTCATGGAGGAGATGAGGAAATTATTTCATCAACTGCACAGAGAAGCTTCATAAAAGTCACTAAATGGGTCGATTACTTTTCAAAGCAACTCACCCAGTATGCGTAGAATACACCCCTCTCCCTTCACCCAAGACTCCTCTCTACAGCCTTTTCAGCTGCTTTTCCATCCTATCTATCCATTCTGCTCTCCTGAAAGGAAGCAACTGAGATACCCATGGACTTCCCAACCCATCAAGATTTAGGATGCACTTTGTTTAGTAGAGTCATGAGTGTGTTGGGGTCACTCTGTGATCTGACCTATATGTATGTGATACCAGGTAGAAAATCCTCAAGGGAAAACCCTTTTTTAGTTCAACATGTCTATATCACCCTCATGTATTAGCTACACCTATTCATTTGTTTGGAAGTTTAACAACAGCTGATTATTTGTGGGGATTCTCCCTCTGAGTCACAGGAGAAAAGAGCAATGAGCAAGCGGATCAGAGGTGCTTCACCTTAAGGCCTTTAATCAGGGTGTTCTCACTTGTGTACAGTTACAGAAAAAAAACCAAAAGCTGTGAGTATGTGTGTGAATTTGCTATTCGGCCACTAAATCTCGTCCTTTTCACCTTTGGCAAAAAAATATTTTTAAGTATTTGGCACAAGAACAGACACTCAGATCAAGACACACTATGGAACAGAATAGAGAACCTAGAAAAGGGCCCACAAATGTATGGCCAACTCACCTTTGACAAAGCAGGAAAGACTATTCAACCGAATCAAGACAGTCTCTTTAGGAAGGTGCTGGGAAAACTGGACAGCAACATGCAGAAAAATGAACTGAGACCACTTTCTTACACCATACCCAAAAATAAACTCAAAATGGATGAAAGACCTAAATGTAAGTCAGGAAGCCATCAAAATCCTTGAGGAGAAAGCAGGCAAGAACCTCTTTGGCCTTGACCACAGCAACTTCTTACTCAACACATCTCCGGAGGCAAGAGAAACAAAAGCAAATGTGAACTATTGGGACCTCATCAAAACTAAAAGGCAATCGATGGAATGGGAGAAGATATTTGGAAATGACATATCAGATAAAGGGCCAGTATCCAAAATCCATAAAGAACTTACCAAACTCAATACCCAAAAAAACAAATAATCCAGTAAAGAAATGAGCTAAAGCCATGAACAGCCACCTCTCCAAAGAACATATTCAGATGGCCAATAAACACATGAAATGATGCTCAGTGTCACTCATCAGGGAAATACAAACCAAACCCATAATGAGATACCACCTCACACCTGTCAAAATGACTAACATTACCAACTCAAGCAACAACAGATGTTGGCAAGGATGTGGAGAAAGAGGATCTCTTTTGCACTGGTGGTGGGAATGCAAACTAGTGCATCCACTCTCGAAAACAGTATGTAAGTTCCTCAAAATATTAAAAATGGAATTACCCTATGACCCAGCAATTGCATGACTAGGTATTTATCCAAGGGATACAGGTGGGTGCTGCTTCAAAGGGGTACATGCACCCCAATGTTTATAGCAGCACTATCGACAATAGCCAAAATATGGAAAAGAGTCCAAATGTCATCGATGAATGAGTGGCTAAAGAAGGTGTGCATATACATACATATATGTATGTATGTATATACACACACATTGTATGTATACACAATGGATTATCAGTTGACAATCAAAAAGAATTAACTCTTACCATTTGCAACTATGTGGATGGAACTAGAGGATATTATGCTAAGTGAAATTAGAGAAAGACAAATACATGACTTCACTCACATGAGGACTTTAAGGTACAAAACAGATGAACATAAGGGGAGGGTAGCAAAAATAAAAAATAAAAACAGGGAGAGAGACAAAAACATTAGAGAGTCTTAAATATGGAGAATAGAGGGTTACTGGAGAGGTTGTGGGGCGGGCTAAATGGGGAAAGGGCATTAAGGAAATAACTCCTGAAATCATTGTTGCACTATATGCTAACTTGGATGTAAATTAAAAACCATAAATAGAATAAAAAATGTTTTCAAGTATTGAATACAATTGAAGAGAGGCACATAAAACTAATGCAAGGGAAAATGCAAAGACTATAAATTTGGTAGAGGGAGCTTTGAGAATGTGTGTTTGCACATGCAAGAGCATGCATTTCTGATGCTTATGTTAGAGAGACTGTGTGTGTGTGCTCATGCGGTTGGGGTCACAGTCACCATATGTTGTCTATACCTGGTGGTACAGGTGGTCCTACTTCATTGTCCCGTCTTCCAGAGTTACTCTGAAGAACTCTACGGAGTTAGGTATATGCATGCACGTGTGCAGGCACACACGCAAAACCATAGGTGGGGAAACTGTTTGGTTTTCTATGTCCAGCAAAAGCAATCTGCTCCTTCCACAATTTGTACACCATTCTGAAGACCTTACTCTTCTTCACAGTGACCTCCCTAACACAGATTCACTGACTTCTGCCCCAAATCAGGAAGGAAGAACATTTACTCTTGACATGATAGGTAAATGTTCAAAAGCTTGTTTCTGCAATAATGAGGGCACAGATAGAAAATTTATCATATTAAAGAGTCTTATAAATTACATCAGTAGCCTAAGCCAGAAATGAACTATGTTATTATAACCAATAATAAGTAGTTCCCACTTAGCACACCATTATTTTCTGATGTTTAACATATTACTGGTGCTACTGGAAGATCAAATTTTGATTTATGTCAAAGGGAGAAGGCTTAAAGTCTAAAACATTTAAAAATCAGTAGGTACATCTCTGTAAGTCATTTCTTTTTTTGTTTAATTTTTTTAAATGTTTTATTTATTTCTAGGAGAGAGAGAGAGACAGCGTGAGCAGGGGAGGGTCAGAGAGAGAGGGAGTGACAGACTCTGAAACAGGCTCCAGGCTCTGAGCTGGCAGTCAGCACAGAGCCCGACGCGGGGCTCGAACCCACGAACCGCGAGATCATTACCTAAGCGAAAGTCGGACGCTTAACCAACTAAGCCACCCAGGAGCCCCACCATAAGTCATTTCTAATTTGCTTCCCCACGGTTTTTTCTTTTAGGTTCCAGCTGATTCTATAGATCAGTTGTTAGGGGCTGAATCATGTCCCCCTCAAAATTTCATATTCAATTCCTGGCCTGCATACCTTAGAATGTGAACATATTTGGAGAGACCCTCTTTATAGAGGTAATCAAGTTAAAATGAGGTCAGTAGGGTGGGCCCTAATCCCATACGACTGGGGTCCTCCGGAGAAGAGGGCATCTGAACAGACACACCCAGAGCAAAGACTACAAGACACGGGGACAAGACCACCATTTAGGAGTCAAAGAGGCCTGAACAGATTCTTCCCCCACAACCTTTGGAAGGAATCAACCCCACAGACACCTTGATCTCAGACTTCTGGCCTGCAGAACGGTGAGAAGATAAATTTCCGTTGTAGAAGCCACACCGGCTGAGAGGTTACGTGCTTGCCAGCTAACGCATTCATCAGTGAATCCGGTGGCTTGCTTTCTTTTTGTATGGCTTTCAGAGTGTCCTCATTAGTCACATAGGTCAAAATGCATGTGAGTTTTTTGTGTCTTAAATGGGCCCTCCAGAATTTTAAATATATATCATTTAAGTATGTGACTTTGGTAGTAAGAAATACTGGATTTTATGCCCATCATTAGTTTTGCACATGCTGCAGTTACCAGTTCACCCCTCTCCACACTGTCTTCTCGATTTCTCCACCACTCGATTCCTCTCGCCCCATGTACCCAGTGCTGTCTCCAGCAGCAGCAAAGGTCAGGCCTGAAGAAGTGCTCCCACACTTCTCTCTCTTGAGAAAGAAGCCTACACAGCAGCTTAACTTAACTGCTTTTGTGTGTTTGGGCGAAGATCTGAAAACAAGCTTTTCTGTTAATGATGATAATAATCGAAAGCCTTGTAAAAGCCACTGAATATGGGAACCCCCAGTCAACAGCTCTGGGTCTTGTCCTTCATGTGCCCAAGAAGTGGGACACCAGGAACATTTTTACCTGCTTTTTGCTCTTTGCACATCTGATGCGCTCTTCTACAAAACTGTTGATCCCTCTGGAAAAAGTCTTTCCTTGTCCCTCCTCTTGTGCTGAGCAACAGCCAGCTAGCCCTGATTTCCCTGAGGGTTCCCAAAGGCCCTGCATCCCTGCCAAGCTGGCTGGAGGCACTGGGAGTGGGGGAAGTGTCCTCACTGGTCACCAGACAGCAGTGCCTCAGATCCTTCCTTATGACATGCCGGAGTCACAATGACTCACAGCAGCCAGGAGGCAATCCTGAATCCGCTGGCCAATAGGCCAGATTACACTGCTCTGTTGAACTCTAGAGGAAGGGAGCCCCTGAGAAGGACCCCAGCCTCTGAAATGGAGCAGTAAGCCCATTATTTGCTTAAGTGCACTTTTTACACACAGACAGACTGGAGCCAAAAATTACCGGACATGACTCAATCATAAATGACCCCAAATCTGCTTCTGGTAATGTTTTCGGGTTACCATAGAAACACAATGCAAAATTATTAATTTCTTTCTGAATATCCAAAGAGATGCCATAGGGAGCACTCATTTTGGGAAGCTCTAGTATGACAGAATTCTGGAAAAGGACTGTCCTGAGTTCAAGTTCAAACCTGACCCCTCACAGGCTGGGGGGCCTTCTGTGAACTGCAACCTTAGTGTCCTATTTGTAAAATATGAACAGAACTCACTCCTTGGGGCTGCTGTGGGGATTGAGACATTGTATACCAAGAGCTTAGTACAGTGCCAGTCACATTATAAATGCCCAATAAAAAGGAACTAGTTTTAAGTTGCTCAAAAATGCTGATGGACAAGAGCTACACCTTAAAACACAAAGCAGAAATTCTCAGTCCAGTAGTTAGAAGGGAGAAATGTCAAAGCTTCAGGGATGTTAAAAAAGATGGTCCCTCAACCCAGTAACTAATTCATGTGACACTGTTCTATTATTCAGCCTTCCTTAATACGAATCCTTATATAGCTGTTGTGTGTGTGCACAGCTAATGAGCCTCTATGCATGGACTTCACCAAGAGAGATGAAACCAGACACACAGTGTGAAGTAAACCCTACAAATATTTATAGTTCCTAGTCCTCACATCTGTCCCAGCCATAAAGACTAAAATGTCTTTCTTAAGGAAGGGAGTAAAACACCCAACTGACTCTTCTTCCATGTGTGTGAACTGTGCCTTGATAGTGATTTCTCTACAGTTGGAGACAGTGAATAAATGGCGTGAGCCAGACCAGGACAATGCATCAATCATTCATTCATTCATTCAGATGGTCACTATTCATTGAATTCCTCTCATCGACTAGGAACAATGAGATGCAGCACCTTAAAAGGTGAATGAGACATGGCTCCTGCCCTCAAGAGGTTCAGAGTTGAGAGAGACAAAAACACACTCACTCCAGAGCAAGGGTGTCTCATGGGAGGAGCCAGTCCTGAGGACAGACCAACAACCTAATGCTTGGGAAGGAAAGTCTAGCAAATGTAAACACTGCTCTCTTTTCTAGTCCTTGAATAAAGTGAGCTCTTTTTGGCCTTAGGGACTTTGACCTTGCCCTTGTTTTATCTAGAAACTAGCATGGCTAGCTTCTGCTCTATATTCAAGACCAAGTTCAAAAACTTACCTCTCCAGGAAGCTTTTGCTGGTTTCTCGGTCTTACTTAGTCCCCCCTCCCCCGGCCAGGCCCCAGCCACTCTAACACTTGGCTCTTTAGTTTTTAAGATCATTTATCCCAATATGTAGTCATTATTTTAGCTTGTAATTGTTTGTCACTATTGTCTGCCCTCCACCCCCACCAGAACATAAAAATAAGAGAGGAGGAAGCTTAGTATCACTAGCACCTGACATAGGGCCTGTTCCATTGCAAGCTCTTCATAGATTTTATAAATAAACGAATAAATAGGAAATAGTGCCAGAGGCCCATATGCTTCTCTCATAGCATCTGTCACTCTCACAGTACCTTGGGATTTATCTTTCTGCTTTTCCCACCGCACTATGGGTCCACACAGGTCAGTAGCTTACCCCTGGTGCTAACTCTAATACACAGTACCCACATAATCAGTATCTGTCCAATGAACAAGCTGGATTTGACAGAATGAAACATTTGAAGCACAGAAGGGGGAGAAGTTCCAGGTTTCTCGAACCACAGGCGCGGAGAAGTGGATATGTAAGAATGCACAGCCCGCTCAGCCATCATTCTCCCGGGGGTGGGGTGACTGGAGCAGGGATTAGGCAACAGGGAAGTCAGATGATGCCTGCGCAAGGTGTCCTCTCAAAGGGCCAGGATCTGTTTCTGTTGCTGATGGAAAGCTATGAGAAAAGAGGGAATTCAGGACTGGGTCTGAAATTCGTTCGTTCTTAGATAAGGGACCAAGATACTTGTAAGGAGAAGATGCAGGAGGAGCTGTTGTGCATAATCCTGGAGGTCTAGAGGCAGGACTGCCCTCATTTTAAGTCTGGCCCCTCTGCTTAGATGCTCGTGCTAAGCGTCTAACATCTCTGCACTCAGTTTCCTCATATATAAAATGAGGAATGATGATGGTAACCATTTCACAGAGTTTCTGTAATTATTCAATGTCACGGGTATGTGCAACGTACTAAAATATATTCAAAACATATCAGTCTCTCCAAAAACAATAATTATAATTACTACTGATGTTATCATGATAGTTCTTTTGCCTAAAAAGGTACAGAGGGAAACACCCACTTCAAGAATTTCATTTGGAAGGAAATAGTCTTAAAAGTACTGCACAGTTATTAAGCATTTTTACATATTCCTCCCATTAACTAAAGTATTCATTGTAGACTCTCATTTACAGAAGACAAAACTCTTCTTCTAGTAAGAAAGGGGCAGAATTAGACTTTCTCCCTTCAATGGCAGTATCATGAGATAATACAGGAAATATTATGCAGATGTTGGGAAGTAAAATACAGATGCTGAAGACCCTTCCACAGCAGAATAAAGAAGAAATCAAACCTTAAGACCTAACTGCACAAGAGTGTTTCCTTCTGATCCAGAAGAACAAAATCCCTGCAAAGTTCCCCAGGCTTCCTTTCTGGTCAAATGCAAAGGCAGCAACCACGAGCCCTGTCGGGGTCCCAGGCTCCCCTTCACCTCTCTCCACACAGCAGAGAGGCTCTCGGCCGAGCCAAACTCGCCCACAGAGTGTGGGCATGCTCATTGCTACGGGATGTCAGAGCCCAGAATCCAGAAAGAACTGTTGGGAGCTTCTTTCATCTTTAAAAGAAGTAACAGAAAAATCTATTTAGCGGGGGGCGGGGGAGGGGGGAGTGAGAACGCTGGGAATATCCCTTTACTGAGCCCCTTTCTCCTTGAATAATCGTCTGCCAAGTGCTATGCCCTGCACACAGCGGAGTCTCGCACTTAAACAGTTGCCGTTCTTTTGATCTTTAAAGATGAATTGTCAAACCTAAGAGAGGGCTAGGCAACTGTCCAAAAAAAGAGGAGCAAGATGGCAAAACTTTTAGAAATAGCTGGGAAGAAGTAAAGCGAATAGGGGTTCTCATGAGCAGGGAAATTTAACAAAGATCTGGTAACAGCGGAGCATGAACTAGTGGACAGAGCAGCAGGAGGGACTGACATTGCTCCCTGACCAACCTGGAGCACAGACGCCCACTGCTCTGCTCCCACCTCTGCCTGTCCCACAATACCCTTCTTCCAGGCAAACTTGGAGGCTGACACAAATGCCTTGCTGGCCTGTCAGTATCAGAAAAAAAAGGTTCACAAAACCCTCATTTTTTTTTTTTTTTTTTTTGAGAGACAGAGAATCCCAAGCACGGCTTGGATCCCGACATTGGGCTCGATCCCACAAACCACGAGATCATGACCAAAATCAACAGTCGAATGCTTAACCAGCTAAGCCACCCAGGTACCCCACAGTATCCCTTATTCATGTATCTTGCTTACATAGTAACAACTAATAATTTCCATTTCAGCAGTTAAGTCCAGATTCCAGAATGTTCTAAGATAATCACCAGGCCACATCAGCTGCAGTCCCTAGGAAAATCTCAGCTTGTATGAAAGCCTTCTGTGCAAGCCCCTGCTCAGCCTCAGCTTAGACTCTGCACTCCAGAAGGTTACTCCCTGGGCTGCACCTGCTCACACAGACGGGTATGACTGTAGGGCCATAGCTCTCTCACAGGCGGCCATCTTCTAATTCTATAGTAAGCCTACCCTCCAAGGGGACTACTGAGAAACACTATGGCTTTGAGACTGGTTATTTTCCCTCTGAAGGGTTCTGCGCTCTGATCACATATGCAGCGCTGTCAGCACAGACTGGCCATGGGTCCTACTTTTCTTTACTTGTCCACAGCTCAGTCATCCCCACAGATTTTTTTCAAACTGAAAAGAGTGTAATGACGCGACAAAAAAACCAACTGGTGGTCCCAACAAGGAGAGACCCAACTCTCTCTACAGTGGGGTAACCATACCAATAGCAGATAGTCTTGGCAACTTCTTCTCCAAGGAATGTCATCAAAAGGAGTAAGGGTTAGGTCCGGTCGTGTACTTCAACACATTCCAACCTTCCTGCACATTCCCTGGCTGACTGCTCACCAAATACCAACTCAAGTCATCTTCAGCTGCTCTTCTCACAGTTATAGGCAGAGTTTTCAAAATTAAAGACATATTTCCCAGAGTCCCTTGCAGAAGGATTTTATATGTGACCTAGCTTCATCAAGCAGGCACAGTTTGGGTCTTAGAGGTTGAGGTCAGCAACCAGAAAAAAGGGCCAAATTTGGGGAGACTGGGTATTTTGGCAAGAAAGGAGGCAGAAGTACCTAATTTCGAGGGCACAGGTATGGTGGCGTTTCCAGTGTTCAATTCTTAGCATATGTGCATAGCTGCGGGTAATTTTAGCAGCAGGGTTTCTGCTACATCAGTCACGTTTGGCATGATTAGACCTTTCTCTTAGATCTGTTGCCTTCTGCTGCAATATTACTAGATCTAACTCAAGTCCTCTGGCCCTTCTGGAGATTCTGTGAGCTACAGAATACCCTTGAATAACCCCCTTTCTGCTTAATTAGCTAGAGTAGAGATCTTGCTGCAGCTAAAAACCCTGACAGATACAGGGTTTCTTAAGTTAGTAACTGTAATTAATACTCTCAACCTTTTTTCCCAAGAAATTAAAATCTCAGGTGCCCAACACAGTTGCTCACCAATGTCCCCCGTGGTAGCAATTCAGAAAATTCCAGTTTTAATCTTTCAATCAGTGACCTCCCCAGAGCAATTCTGTCCCCATCCCCAAGAAAGCTATATTCTAGTCTTGTACCTTTCAATTCTTATGTCTACCTAAGAATATCAATATTCTCTCTCCTTCTGGGTATAAAATACAGAAGTGGATGACTAAAACCTCTCCTCAGATTAAGTGGCATTCCAACACAAGAGAATCTTTAGGTATGAGTTTCCAACTTGATATCTAGTATCATTGAAATTGTACCAAGGCTAGAGTGTGGAGTTTGTATGATGTTGACATGGCAAAAAGATGAACCACTTCTCTCCAACAGACAGGAGTGTGGTGAATTTTAAGGCAATTTTTAACCAAAGCAAGTGGGATAGTAAGTAATTTCCTAGAGTTCAGGTACCACTTCTCAATGTTAAGGGCCCTCTCTCCCCACCAAGTCTTCTACATTTTTGGCCTTATTAGGAATCAAGTCACAACAATACTCTCCAGTCTTTCCTCGATTTAATGCTTGGTAGTCACAGCCTTACCAGTATCTTTATGTTCCACTCTGAAATTTAAAGAGCATATTTGCCACACTGAAAGTCATGTGGTTTGCATATTAAGCCACTACCATTTTCCAAAACAAAAGAGGACAGAAATCAAACCAAAGTGTTTTATAAAACAGATTTTTTTTAAAAAAAGCAGACAGGGGCCCCTGGGTGGCTCAGTCGGTTAAGCGTCCGACTTTGGTTCAGGTCATGATCTCATGGTTCGTGGGTTCAAGCCCCGCATTGGGCTTTGTGGTGACAGCTCAGAGCCCAGAGTACCTCCCCCGCTTGCACTCTGTCCCTCAAAAAATAAATAAATGTTAAAAAATAAATTTAAAAAAAAGCAGATAAAAGACCAGAACCCGATGATGTGTTTGATGAGGATAATGTTGGGGGTGGAAAAGGGTACTTTCTGGCTACGAGCTCAGTGACTGGGTTAAAAAGGAAGAAAATGGCATTAGAAAAGAAGGAAACCTGAAGCTGATTCTATTCCTTAACAACAGGATGGATTTAGAAGAATCACTGGTGTTCTCTGTCCTCACTTATTCTGTCAGGGTTACATCAGATGACAGACAAGATGATGATTCTAGACATCGGGATTTATCTGACATGGTCAAAGTTTCATGAATTTCTAATACCCAGGGGAAGCATGGTTCACTTGAAAAGGCAATGGGCCTTTGGTGTCAGTCTGACTTTCAATTTGAATCACCACTTACAAGCTGTGAAACATTAGGCAAGTGGCTTAACCTCTCTGAGCATGTGCTTTCTCAGATCTAAAGTAGGATAAATACAATGCACTGCACAGAATTGCTTTGAAGCTGAAATGAGAAATGCCTATCACAGCACCTGACTCAAAATTAGTGGGTCCTCTATCTCCCTCTTTCCTGTTCATGTCCTGAGTTAAAATAGCAGGCAGCTTGATGAGTTATTCTTTCCTCAAGAAAGAAAATAATTCATAATTGTATAATTTTATGAAAATATTACTTAAATAACTTAAAGACTGTAGCTGCCTACTCCTGTTCTAGGCAAAAGGGATACAGTAGAGAACAAAGCAGGTCAGGTCCCTGTCCTCCTGAAAGTTATACTTTGGTAGATGTGTGCCAGAACAGTTTAAGAAATAATGTTCTAGAGAGCACAGACAGTAACTTCTCTGACATCGGCTGTAATATTTTTCTAGATATGTCTCTTGAGGCAAGGAAAACAAAAGCAAAAATAAACTACTGGGACTACATCAAAATGAAAAGCTTCTGCAGAGCAAAGGAAATAGTCAACAAAACTAAAAGACAACCCACTGAATGGCAGAAGATATTTGTAAATGACATATCCAATAAAGGGTTAGTATCCAAAATATATAAGAACTTACACACCTCAACACCCAAAAAACAAATAATCCAATTAAAAATGGGCAGAATACATGAACAGACACGCCTCCAAAGAAGACATACAAATGGCCAACAGACACTTGAAAAGATGCTCAACATCACTCATCTTTGGTGAAATGCAAATCCAAACCACAATGAGTCATCATCATCTCACACCTGTCAGAATGGCTAAAATCAACAACACAAGAAAGAACAAGTGTTGGTGATGACGTGGGGAACAAGGAACACTTTGGCACTGTTGGTGGGAATGCAAACTGATGCAGCCACTGTGGAAAACAGTATGGAGATGCCTCAAAAAATTAAAAACACAATTACCCTATGATCCAGTAATCACATTACTGGGTATTTACCCAGAGCACAAGAACACTAATTTAAAGGGATACGTTTATTGCTGCATCTATGTTTATTGCAGTATTATTGACAATAGCCACGATATGAAAGCAGCCCAAATGTCCATCAGCAAAGGAATGGATAAACAAGAGGTGGTAAATACATACATTGGAGTATTATTCAGCCATAAAAAGAATGGAATCTTCCCATTTGGAAGATGGAGCTAGAGACTATTATGCTAAGCAAAGTCAGTCAGAGAGAGACAAATGCCATATGATTTCATTCATGTGGAATTTAAGGAAGAAAACAAACAAACAGAAGAGACAAACCAAAAACCACTCTTAACTGTAGGGAACTGGTGGTTACCAGAGAGGAAGGTGGGGGAGTGGGTGGGGAACATGACATAGGTGATGAGAATTAAGGAGCGCGCTTACTGTGACAAGCATTGGGTAATGTATAGAAGTGTTGAATCACTATACTGTACACCTGAAACAGAACATGGTAACAGAACTGGAATTAAAATTATAAGAAGAAGAAATCATGTTCTAGAAAGTGCATTCTTCCATTTGGGAGTCACATCAGTGACTTTGCACAGCAGTGTTGGGCTTTACATAGTACTGTGAAATATAGAACGTACTCAGGCTAATCCCATTTTCAATGAATTATATACCTTAATTTCTGTATTGTAAACAAATTAAATAATGTTTACCCACTTGAAATATTTTTTACCACCATTTTTCAAGGTGGAAGCCTGAGCCAAACTTTTAACCTTCATTACATATTACTAGATGAGAAAAACTGTAAAACTTGAAAAGCCAACTATCCACCAGTCAAAAGAAGTCCTCTCCCAGCTTATTACCAAATATTCCCAAGCATCTTTCTGAATCATGGCCCCACTCTGTCCTATTTATTCCAAACTTTTCAACATTTTCCGTATCAACCCAGCCCCTCACCACCACCCACCACCTAATCCCTCTCTCATTTTTTTCTTCCCTATTCATTAAACTGTAGTTTCTCTCACCCATAGGAAAGAACAAGAATAGATTGGGTACATGTGTGTACATGCGTGAGTGGGTGTTGTCTCTATGAATTTCATACTGGTAAATATATTTCTGGGTTGGCGCTTAAAATGAAATCTTTTAGAGAGCATTTTAATTTTAGGGGGTGCCTGGGTGGCTCAGTCGGTTAAGCATCTTAAGCATCCGACTTTGGCTCAGGTCATGATCTCACGGTTCGTGGGTTCAAGCCCCGCGTGGGGCTCTGTGCTGACAGCAACCCAGAGCCTAGAGCCTGCTTCGGATTCTGTGTCTCCCTCTCTCTCTGACCCTCCCCTGCTCACGCTGTCTCTCTCTCTCAGAAATAAATATTTAAAAAAAAAAAAAAAAGAGCATTTTAATTTTAAAAGCTACTGATGCTGATCTAGTTGGTCTGGTTTATGCCTGGGCACTGGGATTTGTATACGTTCTCATAAAAAATTCTAATGCTCAGCCCAGATTGAGAACCACTGTGGTACAGCATGGAGACTTCTTTAATTCCTTTTCCTTCCCACTCTCTATTTATGCTGAATATTTTGGTTCTCTGGCTTCTTTTTTTTTAATGCTTACTTATTTTTGAAAGAGAGACAGAGAGGGCGAACAGAGGAGGATCAGAGAGAGAGAGAGAGACAGAGACAGAGACAGAGACTGAACAGGCACAGAGCCTGACACAGGGCTCGAACTCATGAACTGTGAGATCATGAACTGAAGTTGGATGCTTGATTGACTGAGCCACCCAGATGCCCCTCTCTGACTGCCTTAAAAATACATTAATTTGAAGACTATATCTCTGAGTTCTCCCAGTTTTGGAAATGCCTCACTGGATAGGTATGGCCACTACTTTTCATTAGATCCATGTATTTGTCTCCAGGCAGGTAACACTTGTAAAGCTGACGCCCACACTCGTACACTGACCCCAGCCCCGCATCATGCCTTCCACTGTAACCAGATTTCCGTGATCTGGAAAGGGCGTCCTCAATCCTAGATTCTGGCCACCCTGCAGTTGCGGAGAACCATGCCCATGGACAACGCAATCGGAGACCAAAAAGCTAGCTAGGCCTGTAAAATGAGCCCTTTCTGACTATCAGCAGATAGTCAAATAGTCAATCCTGATTTCCAGAGTTATTTTTCCCCCTGATTTTCATTTATTATGGCTTCCATGTTCAGTTGTCTGAGTTTCTCCTAATATTTAATCTGGCCAGTATGAATCTCCAAGTCCATTTAGAGCTCAAATATGGGCAGAGGCCAAGGAGACATGTTAGAGTTCCCTGAGACATGCTGTGTTTATTTGTGACGGGTGCCATGCCCCATACCGCAGAGTGGGTGGCTTCGACAAGAGAAATTTATTTTCTCAGAGTTCCAGACGTTAGAAGGCTGAGATCAACTGTCAGCAGTGTTGATTTATTCTGAGATAGATCTCCTTGGCTCGTAGATGGCCATCTTTTCCCTACATCTTCTTATGGTTTTCCTTCTGACATGTCTGTGTCCTAACCTCCTTTCTCTATATACCAGACTGGATTGGGGCCCACTCCTACAACTCCATTTAACTCTACCGCTTTAAAGGCCTTGTCTCCAAACAGAGTCACATTCTGAGGTACTGAGGGTTAGAACTTGAACATTTGAACTGGAGTGGGAGGGGCACAGTTCAGCCCTAACACCGTGAAATAAGAGTTTAATACCTCCTTGTCTTCCCTCAGCTGGAATTCTATTTGTAACCACGGCCATGATATTTGTTTTCACTCACTTTCTCAGGTGTGAGAGCAGAGTGTAACTTTCTGGGAATGAACAAGAAGACAGCTCTACATAATTTAAAAACTCCATGATAAATCTAGTTGGTAAAACTCTAAATAAAAAAAATATATAAAGGCTCTGAAAGAAGGATAAAGAAATATAGGCCCTATCAATTTATGCAGTGGAGAAAGGAAAAATGTACCACAAAGTAGCTGACTTCATGAAGACTATTGTGTTGCATAATGTAAGAGAGATCGGATTTAAAATTTTCTGCCTCATGATCTTCATAAATGTGTTCATACTTGTCAGGAGGCAGCCCCAGTTAAGGGCTTGGAATATACATTCACCATATGACAACTGTCTGAATTGGCCTATTCTGCTATGTTGTTTATTTGTGCCGGGAGCCTGTTCCAAACCCAGCCCCCACTCCCCTTCTGTGCAAAAGACTCCAATTTGAACTCAACTGCCTGCTGAAAAGCACTGGCGTGATGCTCAGTATACAGGGTGTTTTCAAGCCCTTTATTAAGGTAATTCACCTAAGATCCCCCTGTAGAAAATTCGAGTTTCCCTCTCTAAGGATCCTGCCCCAGTCTATCAGTGTGTGCATACGGCGACTTTGGCATAATCACAGGGACCTACCTTGAGGTTTGGGCTTAGTCAGTTTGCCACAGGGCTTGGAGATGGTGACTGTCTTCTGGCAGTCGGCATTGTGGAGGGCCCGCTTCAGACTCCCAGTTCTGGTCTTCAAGGCGGTATTCAGGTCACATTCTCCCCAGGCCTGGAACTGGTATTTGCACTCCGCTAAAGGCAGGGTAGGACCACAAAGACATCATTGAGCTCCTCGAGGAGTGCCATGGAAATAGGCACACTTTTGGTTTTAACTTTCTGTAGTCGGATGACTGTAGATTCACATGCAGTTGAAAGTAGTAGTAATACAAAGATCCCTATATCCTTGACCCCGTTTCCCTCAATTGTGATGATCTTGCATGACCAGAGCCCACTAGCACAACCAGGAAACGAACAGGGAACATTCCACAGAAGTTATTCAGGTGCTACCAACTCCACGCACACACACTTTTTTGTGTATATGCATGTGTGCACGCATTTAGTTGCATGCGACTTGGCCGCGTATACAGATATGAGTGAATACCAATACCGTTGACATGCAAAAGAGCTCCAACACACGAGTCCTTCAGGTGAATCCTTTCATAGCCTGAGCCTAGGCACCCTCCTCCCTTCTCAACTCCTTAACTCCTGGCAATCACTCATCTATTCTCCATCTCTATAATTTTGTCACGTTAAGAATGTTATGCAGGGGCGCCTGGGTGGCTCAGTTGGTTGAGCATCCGACTCTTGATTTCAGCTCAGGTCATGATCCCAGGGTTGTAGGATCAAGCCCAGTGTCAAGCTGTGCACTGAGCAGGGAGCCCGCTTAAGATTTGCTCTCCGTCCTCCCTCCTGCCCTGCTATCACTCTAAATAAATAAACAAATAAATAAACTAACGAGTGTTATGTAAATAGAATCGCCCAGTATATAACCTTTTGAGATTGGCTTTCTTCACTCGGCATAATTTCCTGGAGGTCCATCCAAATTGTGTGTTCCAACATTCCATTTGTCTTTACTGCCGAGTAGTATTCCACAGTGGGATGGGAATGTATTATGGTTTAACCACTCACCAGTTGAAGGAAATCTGGGTTGTTTCTAGATTTTAGCTGGTCTAAATAAAGCTGCTATCTACTATTGTTGTACAGATTTTTATAGCAACGAAAGTTTCCATTCTTCTAGCGTAAATGGCCAAAAGTGAAACCACTGCATTGTATAGTAAAGAGATGTTTAGTCTTGTGAAAAGACTGTCATACTTTTTTTTAAATGTGACTATACCATTTTACATTTCCATTGGCAAGGTATGAGTGATCTAGTTTCTCTACATTCTCTCTAGCCTTTGGTGTTATTTGTAATTTTAGTCATTCTGATGGATGTGTGGTATACAGTGACATCTCAGTGGTTTTCATTTCCTCTTTCCTAACACAGAAAAGATGTTCAACACTTTTTTCAGTTGTTTATTTGCCACCTATATTTCGCTGATAGTAAAAATGTTTGTTCATATATTTTATCCTCTTTCTAATCGGATTCTTAATTTTGAGAGTTCTTTATAAATTCTAGGTATAAATTCTTTAAGACATACTTTTAAAAACCTTCTGTAGGGTCTTTAGGGGATCCATATATATTTAAGACCAAATGTATCTGAATTTCACTATGCCCTTAAGTTACCACCATTCATAAAAAAGTACCCCAAACGTTACAGAGAAAGAAAAAGATACAGTGTGTATACTTATTGTCCTTTTTCACTGGCTTATAGGTCAGAATACATTTCTGCAAAGAGTGAGAACAGTTGGGGCACTGTGAACCAACATGGCCAAGAGAGACAGAAAGTCTGGAAGGCGGAAGAAACAGGTAATCTGGATGTTCAATAGTGGGTTTAAAAGTTAGAAGTGCTGGGGTGCCTGGGGGACTCAGTCAGTTGAGCGTCTGACTCTTGATTTTGGCTCAGGTCATGATCTCAGGGTCATGGGATCAAGCCCTGCTTTGGCAGTGTGCTGAGCCTGGAGCCTGCTTAAGATATTCGTTCATATTCCCTCTCTCTCTCTCTCTCTCTCTCTCTCTCTGCTTTCTTTTCTTTCCTCTCTCCTCTCTCTTTCCTTCTGCTCCACTCCTCTCCTCATAGTCTCTCTCTAAAACAAACAAATAAATAAAAAAGGTTGGAAGTGTTGAAGGACTCCTTCCCAGAAAGGCAGATGAGGCCAGCAGGAGCATGGCAATAGTCAAGTGAGAGAAAAGTCTATGAAAAGTGGCTATAAACAGTCCTGCTGTAATTGATAAGTAAGTCTATTAACCAGTGTGGATGGTGGGGAAAGATGGAAAGAGAGAGGGCCTGAAAGTCACAGAAAGTGGTCTGGAGAAGGAGGAAGGAAGGAAAAAGGAATGAGAGATAAAAGAAGAGGAAAGCAGATTGATGCACACTTAGGAGGGATCAAGGGTATAGTTTATGTCCTGATTGGTACAGCAGTGTTTCTCAGTCTGGGGCTATTTGACCCCAGGGGTCATTGGGCAATACCTGGAGGCATTTTGTCATAGTTGGTGGAGGTGGGGTGTGCTACTAGAAACTGGTGGGTCGAATCCAGAGATGCTGCTAAGTATTCTCTAATGCACAGAACAATAACCCACCATGCCCTGGCCATCATGCCCTGGCACTTACATGGCCCAAAATGGTAGTAGTACCAAACTCAAGAAACCCTGAGTGAGGCAAGGTGTCTGGCTATTTTCCATCTGATAAAGTCAACTTATTTAAGATACATGGTAGTCAACCTAAAAAAAAAAAAAAAAAGATATCTGGGGGGAAAACACAAGCATTATCTCAGAGCAGAAGATTAAATCAAGAGGACCACAGGAGTGGGACTTACCTCCAAATTGCTTTTTCCAGTTGCAGGGGATCTTACATCTCTGGGTCTTCATGGTCTGCTTACACTCGGCTCCGGTCCGGGTGCCCTCCCGGGTGCCCAGCCCACAGTCCCCGCTGGTGGGCACGCACACACTCCACTGCCATTCTCCACAGTCAGACTTCTTCACTTTCTTTTCTGGAAGGAAGAAGGGAAAAACAGTCAACATCTGGAAAATTCTAATTCCTGTAACAAAGTTCATTCCAGGGCAACTTAATCGTGAGGTCCATGCTTTCTACCTCCTTCTTCACTGGCCAGTAAATAGTAGCAACTTGATAGATGTTAGCCAGATGATTGAACCAATGAATGATCCAGAGAAGGGAAAAGGAAAGCTGAAGGAGATAGAATATGAACTCTTACTATGTGCTAGGGGCTGTACAATCTCCTTTTAGAAGCAAACACTTTTGTAAAGGATGGTCAAAAAAACAGTGAAACAAAAAAATAAGGAAACATTCTATTAGAAGTAATGGTGTTCAGATTAGCCATTTCCTTACTAGTCAGTGTTCCTTTCTATGTCGTAGAGATGGAATAGCATAAGATAAATGAGGTGGATCGCTGACATGAACAGACTCCCAGCCCTATAGTCTACTCTCTATGACACTCTAGGTGACATAGAAAAGGTGCTATACTTCTCTGAGCTTCAGTTTCCCCCTGTGTTAGGATAAGATAAAACAAAAATTCCTTGCAGGACTCTTTTTGAGGGAGAGAGGCAACATAAATAAAACACCTAATTGCTGGTCAGTGTTCTGTACACAGTAGCTACTAAAAGGATCATTGTGTTAATAATCATCATCTATATTTTAGGACTTATGGTGGAGAGGAGATCGGTGCGGGGGTGATGTCACTTAGGTTCCTCTAAATACTTGGAAAGAAGGAAGGAAGAGAGCGAGGGAGGGAGGGAGGGCAAAACCCAGGAAGTTGGATTAGATGGACATAATCCATGAACAGTCTCGCGTTCATACCCCTACCGCTTACCTGGTTTCTCCTTCTTGCCCGCTTCAGCAGTGCCCACGGCTGCCAGGATGAAAATGAATGCCAGGAAGACAGCTGCCAATTTTCGACGCTCCTGCAGGTACTGTTGAGACTGCATTCTAGGAATAAACAGAGACAGAAAAAGGTGGCGTCAACCCAAGTCAGAAAGGAAGGCTTGTTGAACTCGTTACTGAAGGGCTCCATTTTCCACTTCTAGAATGTTAGATTTTAGGGAGATTCCTATCATCCCTCTTGGTCAGAATTCTGTCTTTTCTCTCCATCAGCCACTGAGTTAAGTGCTATTCTGCAATTAGCCAGGTATTCGCTGACAAAAATAACAGTCCTCCACATAAGAACTTAACACACAATCATTTGCTAAGTATGACTCAAAATTATGGAAGCAAAAGAATTTTCATGGCATGTTTTTTGAACAGACCCCTGCAGTTAACAGTGCAGGACAGTGACACCTGGTAATGTCAATAACATTAGTCCCCTTCATTATTGATGATTCCTAGAAACAACCACGGTGTTGCAGTCCACATGGATAATTTGAATGGACACAATTAGTGGATTATCTATGCCAATATATGGTTTACCTTTATCTTTAGATGTGTCACGATGGCCAAGATCTCTGATTTTTTTCATTGTTTCCCTGATTATTTCACCATTGCCGTTCAGTTACTCATCAGTCCACCAAAGAGTGAAGGTCAAGATAGAGGTGGAGCCAGCATGCTTTCATTTATATCAGACACACTTAGAAGCTTACATAAAATCTAAAAATCATCTAAACTATAGGATTTAATAAAGAGACTACACTACTCATAATTTGAAATTCTCTGCATTTGATATGAATTGAAAATCTCAGAATAACATTAGAAAGCTTCCCCTGGAACTGAAAGTCACTTGTGACAGCCAGTTGTCAACATGGTCACCCATGGTCATTAGCTCTGAGGATTTTTTTTTTGACAAGAGTGACTTTTACATTCCTTTGAACGTGAACAATAAAACTTCATAAACACACACACACACACACACACACACACACAGAGGATTGAGATCATTCTGATCTGCAATTTCTTACTCAAAAACATCTATGAAATGAAATCCCTGCAGTGAATCTGTCTCTCTTTCTGTGATATTGGAATGCTATCCTTTATTAGTGTTTTTTCAATTGATGACTTTGGATTCTATCATATGAATGAAGCATATTTCATTTACCAATTAAAATGAATACTTTGGTCATTTGGTCCTTTCACTAACTCCTAACTCCTCATGAGCTACTCACCTTGCTCATCACTTACTAAAATCTAATACTGGATGCTTTGTTCATCATCCTAATGCTAAATTTTTATAACTATACCTCACTGAGGGTCACTCAGAAATGTTCCTATTGATTCTGAGACTTTCTCTGTGCTTTTCATTGGGCATGAATGATATGAGGAGCCAGTCTAGACTTACTGGCTGGCACAGCTTCCTGGAGTTGACTACCCTGTGCATCCATACTGCTATACATGATCATCATATATTTGAATATCATGTAAAGGTATTAGGTGTAAAGTGAATCAGAGTGGAGTCCTTCTGTTGTTTTCTCCAAAGGCTGTGTGAGAACCTGCTCTCAGTGACTTAACCACTTTGGAGGCAAAGAGTTTTCATTTGAGTTTTCTTAAAGGGTAAATTTTTACCTTCAGAACATTTTATGTATTTTCTTCCAAGTTAGAATTTGCCTTGCTGTTTAATGATTATCTACAGATACCTAAAGCATTTGGATTGTGAATTACAGTCATTTGAAAATTTAGAAATTCCCACTGAGGAAGCACAGCTCATGAGCAAACTTTCTGACCACGCAATGGGCTGATCGTTATAGAGCCTTGTAATGCATACAGCGGGAGGAGAGGACAGGAGCCTTAGTCTCCTCCTAAAGAGCCATGGGCAGCTGGCAGAAGTAGAAAGGATGCTTCCTTCCATAAACAACACGGGCAGACACAGTTATTAATAGAAAGGTGCTGATACTGGCTAATTTTAACCTCGGCATTCCTAGTTTTACATTGCTCAGATCTTACTTTTATATTTATTTTCTAAAAGCTTTCTCTTCATCAAGTTAAATTCACTTAATTTCAAGGGAAGAAGTCCTACACAGACCAGAATTTCCTAACCATAAGATTTTGAGTCGGGGGCGCCTGGGTGGCTCAGTCGGTTAAGCGTCTGACTTCGGCACAGGTGGTTCGAGCCCCGCGTCGGGCTCTGTGCTGACAGCTAGCTCAGAGCCTGGAGCCTATTTCAGATTCTGTATCTCCCTCTCTCTCTGACCCTTCCCTGTTCATGCTGCCTCTGTCTCTCTCAGAAATAAATAAAACATTTTAAAAAATTTTTTAAATTGTTTTGAGTCATGAGTGGTCTTGATTGTCTCACCCATAGTATGGGCTGAGAGGAAGGAAGGAGAGTTAGGAACCAGATGAGAGCTGGAGACTTAACATGGAGATCACCCTCTTTGCTTCTGATATTAATTTAGGACAATTCAGAATCTTAAGAAGTGGGTAAATGGTGAATCTCAGCTTTTATAAATGCACGAAGGAAAAATGCACACAAGCCCACGTGTACAGGAAGTCACCTGTGTAAAACACGTGGTCAACATTAGGTTTGAGGTAGAGAATATCTTTCTTCTTCTCATCTCCTTCTCCCCTTCTTCCTGTTTTGCTTACTATTCTGCTTGAGCCTATATTTTGATAGCTTAGATTTTTCTGGTTGGAGAAAATGAAGAAAGATTGTTTGAGTAAGGGGTTTAGAAAAAGGAGGATTAAAATTATCCCCAAATTCAAGTGTCCCCAAACAGTGCCCAATTAGCATGCTGCCGCCTGCTGCTGTAGTAAATACTTGAGTAATTAGTACACGTATGGCTAACAGATCCCCTGCTTGTGGTAATTGCATAGCTGATTGTTTATTTGTCCTCAGCATCAAGTAAAGGCAAAAGTTCTCCCTGTACATGTTTAACCCTGTCCTCTCTCCATCAGGGTGCTAGCGGGGCAGAGGCAAGGGCATTGATCAGGGCTTTTTTTTTTTTTTTTTTCCTTGCACTGGGGGACATAACACAGCGGAAGAAGGCAGCTGGCTAAATCAGCTGTCCTTCTGGATCGTTTCCTTACTTTCACCTCCTCTTACCGCCATCTTTCATTTAATTTCATAGGGTTTTACGGTAAAGTGGAAGACTGCCAGCGAGGGATTGTGGTGTCTCGAAATTACCGTGGAGTTAATGTCAATCACCTAATAGGTCTACAGCTCAGAGATGAAAGGAAATGAAAGTTAAAGAAACCAACTCAAAGGAAAAGTGTTAGTTTCTAAATCTTCATCTCTTCCCTAGAGAAAGCTGATGAGAATGAAAAAGAGGGCTCCTCTTCCATTAGCATTTTAATAGGATCTAAAATTTTAAAAGGTGATCCATATCTTGTGTAAAAACAAGACCAGGATGCTGGAATCTTCCCCTTAGTGATCTGTTTGAAAGGACAAACACAGGACCTAGAGGCAGAAGCTTTGCCTCACACTTCAGCTCTACTGCCTAATTTTGGGAACGTCCTTGGGCAAATCCCAACCATTGGAACGTCTTAACAACTACTTGAGAGGCTTGCCATGAAAATGCAACATGTAGACAGAGCTAATCCAAGAATATTAAGAAACAGATTATTAGTTGCTCAATGAAGTTAATTCACCCCTACACTCTTATTACTTACAACAAGGAAATATTTCATTTAACTTTTAAAATTGAGGGTGTTGGACATATAGCATTATATTAGTTTCAGGTGTACAACATACTATCCCCTATTTGTATACATTGCAAAATGATAATATTTCTTTCTGTTGAGAAACAACAGGCATCACACTTTGAACTATCTAATATTATTCAAAAGCAAAAGACCAAAAAAAAAAAAAAAAGGAAACAAAAAAAAGACACATATGATTTGATTAATGTCAACTAAAGACTTGTTCAGCATTATTAGGTCACAAATTCATTCTGCCTTTTGACTTCTTAGGTTAAAATAAACTCAAGGACATTTATTTATTCCCAGTATTTTTTTTTTCCTGCAGTTCGTGGAAGTCAAGAGGTTCCATGTTGAGAATAAAGGAACATGTCAATGCAATTTAATGTGTACAAAATGGGGGGAAAATCTCACTCTGCAATTCTACTTTATATGCCCTTTTGTGAGGAAACAATTCCAACCCCCTCTTTTTGTTTCAAACACCTGGGCCAGGGTGCCAGCTCATAGGAGCCACTCAGTAAACATTGTGCTGGTGAAAAATATCACCACAACATGGCCTCCAACAGAGGAGTTAAGATTCATGCTAAACTGATTTCTCAGTCCTCTGTCTGAGCCAGGGTTTCTGAGATTTATTGAAGAAGTTGGGCTGAAGACAACAGCCAGAATCTAAAGCAGAGTCATATGCAGGAGAGTGATCAGTGAATGATGTGTAATGCTTCTGCACCATATATTATGTACCACTAGACCTTTCTAATCATTTTGTGATCTATTTGCCTAAGTTCCTGTGAAATCGTAATTTTTTTTACCTTTTTACTGTAAAATAAAACAGGAGATACAGAAAACTACACAAGGTAAATATATAAACTAGTGAATTATAAGATAAATTAACTTTCCACTCATATCCATAGGCTTTACCATCCCCATCAAAGCTCTGTGCCACCAACGCTAATATACAGTAATTCCGTCTTTGCATTTCTTGAAGGTTTTATTCAAGCCTGCTTCCTTAGAGGTGTCTGATGATAAAAACTGGTGTCTTTTTAACTGCTTTTATTCTTTTGGATTCTCCTCGAGCCCCTTTTTCCTTTTCTTGCTTTTCAGTTTTTACAAAACCAGGCCATTTCATCAGCAGTATCTCACATTCTGGATTTTGATGACTGCAAATTCATGGTGAAATTCAACATTCCTTTGTTCAGCTGCAAATTGGCAGCTGGCTGCAGAGGCTTCATCGGGCTCAGGTGTTGTCCTTCAGCAAGACTGTAAGTGGCATTGTGTTTTGCTGGGAGCTACATAAAATTTGCTTTCTTGGTCTTCTGAGATGTTAACGGCAAATGCTACTACTCAGTGATTGCTGATGGGATATTGTGAACTGAATATTTGTGCCCCCCCCCCAAATCATGGTGAAACCCTTCTCTTCTTCATGTGAATGGTATTAGGAGGTGGGGCCTTAGGATCAAAGGAGGTCATGAGGATGGAGCCCTCACAAATGGAATTGGTGCCCTTTTTATTGTCCTGTGAGAGTTGTCTCTCTCTTTCCACTGTCTGTCATGTGAGGATATAATGAAAAGCTAGCAGTGTGCAACCCAGAACCCACCAATCCTGACACCCTGACCTTGGATTTCCAGCCTCCAGAGCTGTGAGAAAAACAATAAAAATCTGTCCTGAGTTTTGCTTTAAACCTTGTCCATAGGCTGTAGTTTTGTTATCTGTCAGGCTGCCTGATCTGTATTGATGTGATGATTCAGATATGTTCTAAAAGTCCCCTGATACCTCCTTCCTCTCCATATTAGCACATTATTTCATTGAATATTTTTGGGACACCTACCTTATGCCAGCCACTGGGCTATATTCTCAGGATATAACAATGACCAGTGAGAGGTTTTTGCTTGTTCTCATGAAGCCTGCACTCCAATATAATTTACACAGTCAAATAGCCAATTATGAACATATATGAACATGTTCATATCACATGTTCTGATATGAACTACAGAATGTTGAGGTTCCTGGGTGGCTCAGCTGGTTAAGCATCTGGTTCTTGATTTTGGCTCAGGTCATAATCTCATAGTTTGTGAGATCAAGCCCTGTGTCAGGCTCTGTTCTGACAGCGCCAAGCCTGCTTAGGGCTCTCTCTCTCTCTCTCTCTCTGTCTCTCTCTGTCTCATGCGTGCTCTCTTTCTCAAAATAAATAAGTAAAACATTAAAAGAAAGAACTACAATATGTCGTGAAGTATAAGGGAAGGACAACTATTTTGCATTTCCCTCTCTTTGGTGTAAACTAAACACAGGGATTCAGTTAAGGCCAAAGAATTAATTTCCCATAAGTTCCCTAAAATCCAACAAAACCACTTATGGTCAGAAATTCTGTTAAGGAGCATTAACTCACGTTCCAGATGATTTGAGTCATAAAACTCAATGTCTATCTTCTCTTATTTATCAGAAGTGATTTTAATTTAGCTTCAGGGAGATGGGTCAGCTCATATTAGCCAGGAAGATATTCATTTAGATAAACATTTACTGTACTCTGTGCAAGGACCTGTTTTAAGTACTTTGTAAATATTGACTTATGTAATATTAATAGTTAAAATGTCACAAATGGTGTATTCAATTACTCAATTATTCACAACATCTGTGTATATAAGAGTTGCATCCTCTGTAGCACAAATTGTTCCATGGGGGGGGGGAGGATGGGAGCAGGGGGAGGGGAGAGAAGGAGTCAGACAATAAGGACCAGAGTGCGGACCATGTGGTGCTTACATTTAGTGGGCAAAGTTATAGAATGACACATAAACAGCTAAGTAAATGCATAAGTAAGATAATTTCTGACATAGTAAATTTTATGGACAAAATAAAAAGGTGATGTGACAAAGAGTAAATTGAAGAGGTAGGGTGGTTGTAGATGGCTTCTTCCATATGAATGAAGAAGAACCAGAATAATATTGTATCTCTTACTGATAACTATTTTGTCTCAAGGCTCTCTAAATATTACTTTCACTATTCTTTATTGTCTTCTGACACGGAGATGTCTTACTTTTGCCTCCAAGCTTTTATAATTCTTCTGGAATTCAATAATTAGCTATCCACTCCTCCCAATCAACCTTGTTCTCTGCACTCTGCTCCAATCTCTGGATCCACTTAAGGTCTGACCAACAACCAACAATTTCTCACTCCTATTGACTTGCTAGTCGTCAGCCCCATCAAACCTGAAATCTTATAATCTTATGATCTGCATTAATACCTAATCTCATATTTAAAAAATAAAACCAAATCATAGGTTTTTAATTTTTTTTTAATGTTTATTTATTCTTAAGAAAGACAGGGCATCAACAGCAGAGGGGCAGAGAGAGGGGGAGACACAGAAAATCCGAAGCAGGCTCCAGGCTCAGAGCTGTCAACACAGAGCCCCATGTGAGGCCTGAACTCACGATCCATGAGAGCATGACTTGAGCTGAAGTCAGATGCTTAACTGAATGAGCCACCCAGGTGCCCCCCCAATCATAGTTTTAAGGAATGTTTACCTTTCCCAAGAAAAATAATGACCACTGATCATTTAATTTAAACATGATATCCCAGAGTGTTCTTTTCTCGTGTGTTCTGACTCGGTAATAGTGTAGGAGACCAATTTCAACTAAAATCATGTAGCCCTTTCACTTCTGACTCCTATTAATCTTAACAAGGATGTACAGGCTTCTTGAAAATGGCTTTATACTTCAAATTCAAATCTACATACACAAAAACATTCAGGAACGAGAATGGAAAAAAGAAATCAATTGAAGCAAGTATTCAATGGAAATCAATTTGGATACCCTTTATAATATGACCGTGATGTGAAGGTCTGTTTATGCAATTATTTTTTGGAGCCCCATGAGTTCAAAAGAGACTCGGGTTGGCTGCATTCCTTTACTGCTTTCATTTGTTATAATCAAAAGTAGCTGGGAGATCGACTTTTCGAATTTTAGAATGCTCTACCTTCCTCTTAATTCTTTTTGTATCTGCTGCAACCTGACACAAAGGAGCAAGTAAGAGTTTTATAGTAGGTCAGATCTGAGGTCGAATCCCAACTCGAGCTAGGTAATGAAGCAATGCATTTAATTTCTCTGGAACTTATTTTCTTTAGCTGTAGACATGGATATAAAGTCTGTCCCACCATGTTTTGAGATTAGAGATTATGCATAAAAAGTACCATGTGTCTTTAGCCAGAAAGAAGTACTTATAACTCTCTGAACTCAGAAACACTGTTCCAATCAACTGATCTTTTTTGCTCACGCTAACCCATTGCAAATGGAAGTTCTTCCCCAAATCTCTCCACCTGGCAAACTCTTACCCACCCCCTGAGGCTCAGCATAAGGGATTTCACCTTCAATTAAGACTCTGTCCAGGCAACATTATCTTCTTTATGTTTGGGCCTTACTGTGCTATGTCCATTCCTTAGACTCTGCTCATTCACAAGCTCTGAATGTAGTGACATATTACTGAATCTATATACTGTAGCATATGAAACTGAAAAAAAAAAAAAACATGTGCCCACCACACCATTATATTTAATAACCATCATTTTTAAGGTCCCTTTGATTTCTTTTGTTACCATTACTAGCTACTCTTAGTTATCTCTTTCTTAAAAAACAAAACAAAATAAAAACAAACATTATAATTATAGTGCACAAAGCCAAGTAGAGAATAAAAAGCTGTCCTGAAAGGCACACACTAAGAAGTCAACAGAGTTTCCTAAGGTTCCTCCCTAGCTAGTTGACTGGTTCCCATACACCAGCCAGGAAGTAAATTCTCATTTTCAGAAAACTGCCAACATACAAGTCTTGCGCCTTTTGAGGTCCTATTAGAAATCACAAGGAGATACTACCTCACACCTGCCAGAATGGCTAAAAGGAACAACTCAGGAAACAATAGATATTGGCAAGGATGAGAAGAAAGGGGAACCCTTTTGTATTGTTGGTGGGAATGCAAACTGGTGCAGCCACTATGGAAAATAGTATGGAGGTTCCTCAAAAAATTAAAAATAGAACTACCCTATGACCCGACAACTGAACTACTAGGTATTTATCCAAAGGATTAAAAAATGCTGATTCGAAGGGTCACATGCGCCCCAATGTTACAGCATGGCTACCGACAATAGCCAAATTATGGAAAGAACCAAAATGTCCATTGACTGATGAAGGATAAAGATGACATGTTGGATATATATGAGTGTGTGTCTATATACATATACAATGCAATACTGCTGGGTGATGAAGAGGAATCTAGCCTTTTGTAACATCATGGATGGAACTAGAGGGAATTATGCTAAGTGACATAGAGAAAGATACATGACTTCACTCATATGTGGCATTTGAGAAACACAACAGATGAACTTAGAGGAAGGGAAGGAAAACTAAGATAAAAACAGAGAGGGAGACAAATCATAATTAACTCTTAAATACAGAGAACAAACTGAGGGTTGATGGGGCTGGGACAAGTGGGTGATGGGAATTATGGAGGGTACTTGTTGGGATGAGCACTGGGTGTCATATGTAAGTGATGAGTCACTTAATTATACCCCTGAAACCAATACTATGCTATATGTTAACTAACTTAAATTTAATTAAAAAAAAAAAAAAACAACTCATACTGAAGACTTGGAGTGGGAAAGCACACAGAAATGGAAAGACATCCCCAAGGGTGTGCTGAACGTTGGGTGTTATCAAGATGCAATGGTAACTACAATACATTTTCATTCATGTATTTTTTAAAGAGCTAAAGACCCTTGATTTTGGAGTAGTTTATAATTTTTAATTTAAGTCAGCTTTCTCTGTCTTGCTTACAAAATGTGGAGTATTTACAGAGGTAGTTTCCTTATAAGGTTACAAAGACAAAAGGTCAGTTTGACAGATATGCCACTATAATTTCACCTTTCCACATTATGCATTTACTTAATAATGGTGATTTCTTCTGTCTCCTGCAATTTGAAGATACTGGTTTCTATGGGGAATTTAGTAAATTTAAGTTTATTTTTTCCTACTTATAGGTTCCTTTTCTTTATTTTCACTAGCTCTTCAAGTCTAAAATCATCCAATTTATTCTCAAATGATTTGATCACTGCTTCAGATTCCTAAAGTCTTATATAAATAGGCATTATATTTATAATAAACTTCGTTACCAAACCAGCCCTTCACTTTGGCCTTGTTAAGCTGTCTTATTTAAATACTAAGCCTTGAAAAGAATGTGTCCCAAGCACATGCATGCGTAACCTCAGGTGTACTCCACTCACAGCACAGAAATAAATTCAACAGCATTCTACCTTTGATTTTAACTAAGTGCATATCAATTAGGTTGATAATGTAGGGCATTCATTTAATTTCGTATAACTCAGTGCCTCAAATACAGGAAACTGTCAGGCCAAAATATTTTTATGGCATGGTGGCACCTGCTGGCGAACTGTGATATTTAAGGACATTTTCCTTAGACGTCTATTCACCAATATGTGGAGCACCTGTTAAGGGCCAGGTCTATGCTGGGCATGGGGAAATGAAAAGCGAACATGAGACAGCCCCTTCCCCTCCCCGCCCCCACAAAGAGCTCTAATGGGAGTAGAGAGAGATAAACAAGTATGATGATTCACTGCAGTAAATATTATGGAAAAATTATACACACAGTGTTATCTGAGTGCATGTGCCCAAGGGGTAATTTTGCTTAGCAAGTTTGAATGAGGTAGAAGAGTTGGGGCAGTTTTGTCTGTTTCTTGAAAAAAATAGTTGAAGCCTCTTAAGAAAGGAGGAAAAGAAGGGAACTTCAGGCAGAAGAAACCATATAAGCAAATGAGTGAAGATGTTTGGAGTGCATTCAGTGGCAAAAAAAAAAAAAAAAAGTAATTAGAATACAGAGTATAAGGTAGCAAGTAGCAATGGATGGACCTCAAAAGGAGGATGAGAAAATGAGTACATCCTGGGAGCTGGGAGAAAGGAAGAGAGAGACACAGAGTCATTCATCATTCTGGAGAAGAGAAGCAAAGGAAGATCATGGAGAGAAGGAAAGGCTGCTTGTACAAACATGGCTAAAAGCGTAGGTTACCACCAAGGGGTCAGACACTACTCTCAACAGTTCATCCAGATACTCTTTACATGATGACTGTTGGCTGTGTTTATTGTTCTTATTGTTTATCAGTTTATAGAAATTTTAGGGACTTCACTTTAGGGTGTTTATTACAAAGGTACTAGAATTGGGAGTTAAGAACAAGATCTAAGACTCAAAGACTTCATATACACACACACACACACACACACACCCTGATTTTCTTTTTTTTTAATTTTTTAATTTTTTATTTATTTATTTTTTTTTTACAAATAGTTTATTGTCAAATTAGTTTCCACATAACACTCAGTGCTCATCCCCATAAGTGTCCTCCTCTATGCCCCTCCCCCCCATATCCATCCGTCCTCAGTTTTTGTCAGCATTCAAGAGTCTCTCATGGTTTGCCTCTCTCCCTTTCCCCCACCCACTGAGAGAGCCTTCTAACACACACCCTGATTTTCATAAGAAAACCGAAGGTGGGCTACAGCTGTGATTTATAGAGCACTGGGGTTTCCACAGAGAGGCATCAAGGGCTGTAGCAGGGCATGAAGGGAGTCCTGAGCCAGTTTGTTGAAAGCCTCTCAGGTCCTTCACCTTTATCTCTGCTTCTGCTAGAGCAGCTCTCCTTTAACGACTTTCCTTAGTGGTTTCTGTGTAAGTTTCATTAGTCAAAAGTGAAAAATTAATAGTGACTGGTCTCGCCAATCCCAAGCCTGTACTGGATGCGATATGACAACAATACAAAACTATTTGTTTAAAAAGTAGAACTGGATATCTCAAGGTTGGAGGTGTAAATATGAGGAATTTGACATATGGATTTGATTTACTAGTAGTTAAAAATATTTTTATGTTTATATTTTTTAGGAACATTCAGTCAGCCAAGCATCTGACACTTGATTTTGGCTCAGGTCATCGTCTCAGGTTCATGGGATCAAGCCCTGTGTTGGGTTCTGGGCTGAGTGCTGGGCCTTCTTGGAATTCTCTCCTTCCTCTCTCTCTCTGCCCCTCCCCATCTTCACAGGCACATATGCTCTCTCTCTCCCACAAAATAAATAAATAAACATTTTTTAAAAAATATAAAATATATTTTTAGTGTCCAAAATACCTTGCTTGTGGTAATAGGAATTTATGTAATTTCTATATGTAAAAATGGGAATTTTTCAAGGGTAGATTTCAACTATTCCATACTCTATAAGAATGTGACATGATTTTATCCTCTTTTCAGAGATCAAACACATAGCCTAGCAAGTACAATCATAATTATAATGCTACACCAACAAAATCCTAAGGCATTAAAATTTTTGCTTAACTACTATCGGAAGAGAAGAGGCTTTGGTCAGCAAGATTTCCTCCACATTGACTCCGTCACTTATTATATCTGTGATCTGGACAAAGGAGTCAATCTTTTATTCTTTATGGAAACTTGTATTCTCCCTTATGGCAACTTGCTATGCAGGCTTACGATCTGTTTGGAGGTTGCAATGAGATGACGGATAAAATATGCCTGCCCATCTCAGGTGCCCCATCACTGGCAGCTGCTGTGGTTCTTAGAGGAAGATAGTGGGCTGGAAGAGACAGTATCTTTGTGAAAAGCTATCGAGGACAGGGTGGCAAGATGGTTTGGACTTTGATAAGTAAATCTGGAATGAGAAGCATTCCAGTGGGAGAAATGGAATTAGCTGAAGTCTTAGGTGAGACATCAAGAGACTGATTGATAGTGAATTGTAGTTTGGGAGTAAGAAGAAGAAAGTGTAGTGTAGACAAGCTGGAGCCATAGCAGGCAGAGCTCTGAAACCATAATTATCATCAGTAGATATTTAGTGACTGCTTACTAGATGCAAGATAATAGGCTAGGTTATAAGGGAGACACACATGAATTATATCTGATCTCATGAACCCTCTAAGATTACTAACTCATACAGAGTCCAAGGCAACAAAATACACACCATATTTTGTGTGATATAGGAAAATGTTGTAACTAAAAGCAAATGCGTTTATGATAAAAGAAGAGTGCCTAATGTTCTCTCCACAATCTCTTCTGAATAGTTAAAAGGACATTTCTCAACTGGAGGCAGTAAAATTCAAAAGAAAGTCATCTGTATTGACAAACTGAGTTTGTTTCTCAAAGCAGTATTAACAAGTCATAAATGAATGACCTATATTGACTGAAAACACAAATCCATCCTCATTCAGCCTAGCACAGCAAGCGACCACACAGTCTCTCCCTTAATCTGAGCAGTAGCTTCATGGGCACACACAGATGCAGAAATTTATTGCAACTTTCATGTTACTTTATAAATAAAGGCCTATAAAATCTCTTTAAACAAAAAAGCAATATCCACAAAGCAAAGACCAGTTAAGTCCAACCTTACACAACTCTCCCAGAGAGTAAGAAAAATAAAGACTATTCATTAACTCACTTGGGAGTATCATGTCAAAACCAGACCAGAAAAATAAGGAAGCAGAAGAACAGCCCTTCTGATGAACAGAAATGAAATACTCCCTAAATAAAATGCCACCAAAATCAATCAGGAATTACCGTGCCGGGTTCGTTCCCCAAAATGCAAGGCGCGTTTACAAGTCAAAAATCCAGCATCGACCACGTAACAAATTAAGAAGGAATAAAAAAACCAAAGCATAAACCTCAGCTTCAAATAACAAAGGTATTTCCATCAAGATCCCTACCACCTTTTCATGTTCTTCTAAACAGGTCAGTACAGCTTTACTAACTATGGAGTTCAGATGAGATCTCTAATTAGTGGTGGCTTTATTTGTTCAAATGAAGTGACTCAATTAAAAATGTAATTAACAAAACAGCAGGCAGATTTTCATGTTCACTAATACACTGCTAAACAAATGAAGGTTATCGCACATTACCATGTATTTCTGGGAGGTAAAGAATAAATATTTTATGGCTGTGTGAGGCAGAGAATTCTCAGGGCAGCACTGAGCACCAGCTTGGAGAAGAAGCTCTTCTACATCGGCTACAGAAGTCAAACACTTAAAGAAAGTGCCCCACCTGGGAAGTGTGACTTTAAAAAAAATTTTTTTTAATGTTTTTATTTCTGAGAGAGAGAGAGAGAGACCGCACGAGCAGGGAAGGGTCAGAGAGAGGGAGACACAGAATCTGAAACAGGCTCCAGGCTCTGAGCTGTCAGCACAGAGCGCAACGTGGGGCTTGAACCCACGAACCATGAGATCGTGACCTGAGTTGAAGTCAGCCGCTTAACGGACTAAGCCACCCAGGCGCTCCTGACTTTTGAAGAGGAACCTAAATTTGTTGATCAGTCAGTCGCAGACTATTAAATCTGGACCTATTATTACTTTTGACTGCAAAGAAATGACAGAAAATCTTTACCCAGTAAATCTTCATTGTATCTCAGAAGCTGTGCCAAGTTTCTCAACTCAACAACCTAGAATTACCAAAAAGCCTGCAAGGAATAAGATTCTATTCACAATTCAATGGAATTATCACAAAAAGCTACTGGAGCTAATAAGTGTGTTCATTAATGTTGCAGGATACCAGGTCCATATGTAAATATTAATGATATAACTATATTTATAAAATATGTATCTATCAAAGGATTTTTATCTAGAATAAACAAAGAATATTTACAACTCAATAAGAAAATCCAATAAAAGTGTGGGTAAAAGAACAGAACACTTTTCAAAGAAGATATACAAATGGCAAATAAGTACATGAAAGATGTTCAGCATTATCAGGAAAACCTCAATGTGGTACTTCTACATACTCAAGTGACTTAAAGACTGACCATAGCAAGTGTTGGCAAAATGTTGAGTAATTTAACTCTCATAGTCTTCTGATTGTAACCACTTTGGAAATCATTCTGGCAGTTTGTTAAGAATTTAAACATACATCTATGATACAAACCAGCTACTCTACTAATTAGGCATTTTCCCAAGAGAAATAAAAACTTAGGGCTACACAAAGACCTACGCAGAAATATTCATAGAAGCTTATTTTATTTATAGTAGCCCAAACTGGAAACAACCCAAATGTCTACCAATAACTGGTGTACCCATATGTTATTCTACTAAGCATAAACAAATAAATAAATAATTCTCATATGCAACATGTATGAATTTCAAATAGTGCTACTCAAAAATTATGTACTGTACAATTCTTTTTTTTTTATGTAGAATTCTAGAAAATACAATTCAAAAACTAGATCATTACTTAGATATAGAATTGGTGGACACTGGGAGGATCGTGACAGAAAGATTATAAAGAGGCACCAGGAAGGTATTTGAAGTGATGGACATATTATCTTGATTATGGTGATAGTTTTGTAAGTATACACATAAATCAAAAATCATCAAATGAACAGATTAAATTTGTACAGATTGTGATCTGTCAGTTAAATTCAATAAAGATTTAAAATAGTGCATATCAAAGAATTATGAAGCAGGGCATAATCAAGAGAAACTGTAGTCAACAGAAATAGATTCCTAGATGACATAAATGTTGGAATTAATTGAAAAGAACACTGGAGATATGATAAATATTGTTGATGATTCCATGAGAAGATAGAAACACCACGATAATAAATGAAGAATCTTAGCAGAGAAATGAAAACTTTAAATAACAAAAAGGATCAAATAGGCATTACGGAACTAAAAAATTACATATGGAATGTTTACTGGATGAGTTAATACAAGATCAGATATGGAAGAGAAATTTCACTGAACTTGAAAACAGACCAAAAGAAATGATGTGAACTAAAAAAATGAGGAATAAATTAAAAAACAATGAACCGTGCTTGGGTGTCCTGAGAGGCAGTATTAAACAGTCTACCACATGCCAGTTAAGGAGTCCCAGAAGTAGAGAAGAAAAAGAATGTGGCACCAAAAGTATTTGATGAAATGACAATTGAAAACTTCTGTAGTTTGATTAAAACATCAACCCATAGAACCAAGAAGCTCAGCAAACCCCAACCTCATAAAGTAAAATATGCTTGGGGTGCCAGGGTGGCTCAGTCAGTTAAGCGTCCTACTTGGGCTCAGGTCATGATCTTGCGGTTCGTGGGTTTGAGACCCGCACAGGGCTCTGTGCTGACAGTTCAGAGCCTGGAGCCGGCTTCAGATGCTGTGTCTCTTTCCTACTCTGCCCCTCCCATGCTAATGCTCTGTCACTCAGCAATAAATAAATATTAAAAAATATTTTTTAAAGAAAAAGTAAAATATGCTTCCCACAGGTGCTTCATAGTTAAACCGTTGAAAGCAAATGTAAAGAAACAAAACAAAAAACCTACAAGCAACTGTGGAGAGAGGGACATTACATAGACTCGAACAAGGATGGCTTCCCTGATTTAAACACAGGAAGCAAAAGACAGTGGAATATCTGAGAGAGAAAAAAATTCACAAACTTTAATTCATATGTTTGAAAATGGAGGACAAATAAATACATTCTCAGGAAAAAAGCTGAAAGAATTAGATGTAGACAAATTTCCTTTATAATGAACCCTAAATGCAGCTGCTCAAATGGAAGGGAATGGTCTTTGGATGTGTATGTATAAAGATGCTAAAATATATGTCATATGTAATTATATCCATATATATTTTATGTATATAACATATTGTAAGTATTATATATTGTAAATGCATTGCTGGAGGCTTTATAGCACATGTGGAAGAAATATGTATAACTACAATTAAATAAAAATGAAAGAAAATGCAATTATACAGTTTTAAGAACTTCTGCATTTTACATACAGTGATATAACGTTCACTTTAAATAGAAAGTTAGATGTCAAATATTATATGTTTTGATTAACCCAAAACAATCGGAAACGGAGAAACAAAGGAGCAAAGAACAGATGGAATAAAAAGCAGCGGCAAGACCGTATATTTCAACCTCTGCAGATGAATGCTTGCATTAAATACAAATGCACTCAATATATGAACCCAAACCACAGATTGTCAAACTAGATAAACAGGCAATACTGAACTGTATGCTATCTAATAGAGACACATTTTAAAAATATTTATTGGTTAAAAGGTTGAAAGTAAAACGATGAGAAAAGATATTCCACCAAATCAGTATGATGTGTCTATTGTGGGGTTAGTCACTACAGACTTTGAGACAGGGAGAATTAACAAAATAAGCGGGATGTTTTATAACTGTGTGTGTGTGTGTGTGTGTGTGTGTGTGTGTGTGTGTGTGTGTAATTTTGTTAGGTATAAGCCCATTTGGTATTATGTCGACATAATACCAAATGGGCTTATACCTAACAAAATTTCCAAAACCATGAATTACTCACAGACAAAGTAAAGAAAGAAATAGACCAGTCCGGAATCATAATCTGGGGTTTTTAAATCTCTGATTAATTGAAATAAATAGGAAAAATCCCAGTACAAATGAACTTGGCACCAAACCTGACCAGGACGTTCAAGTAATTATAGCCCAGTGTTCCTAATGAATACAAACATACAGATATTTTTAAATACTAGCAAATCAAATCTATATATCAACTATTTAAAAAGCTAACAAATCATCACCAGGGTTTTTATTCCAAGATGCAAGGCAGTTTTAACAATTGAATGTTAATGTATTTCACTGCATTAACAGGATACCAGAATAGTGAAGAAAAATCACAGGATCATTTCAACAGATGCCATAAAAGAATTGAATCAAATTCTACACTATTTATATGTATAAAATTCAGATGCACTAAAACTCAAAAATGGCTGCAATCTTTTTTTTTTTTTTTATAGGCATAAAACAATGACCTAAGTATGTCCAGAGATTTTAAGAAAAGCTTCCAGGGGAAACTAATTTTGAGTTTAGTCCCAAATAGCAGATGAGGGGAGGGAAGGAAGAACATTCAGGCTCAGGTCTGTAGATCTGAGTAAGCGTGATGTATTTCAGGAATCAACAATTAGTTGAAGACCGCTGGAGCGTCGGTGAGAAAAGTTGAGAAACAGAAGAGGAACTGAGGGGAGCAACGTTTCTTGCCATTTCTTGCTTGTATGTAAGGGTCCCCTGAGGACTTTAGTGATGCTTTACATTAGGAGAAAACGAGCTGTGAAGAATGTGGAGTACATGGGATCACGATCACCTGTGCATTTCGGAGGGCACCCTGCAAGCTATCAGCAGAGCGAATGAAAGACACGGAGCTAGAGTCAGGGAGGCTAAGAGAGGATCTCCTGACCTATTCCAGGTGACAAGGACTTAAAACCGTGACATCGGAAAAGGGGCGGAGGTAAGAAAAAAAGGAAAGTTATTTACGAGAAAACATTCATTGGATTTATCCAATTAATTGAATCTACTACGGACAGAGAAATCTCAGATAGATCTCCTGAATTCTGATCTTCAATCCAGAGACAGTTGCCAACGTAGAGAATGGGGGCTCAGAAACCGCTTCATAAGTAGTACATACTGTGATCTATTCTGAGGACAGTCTTGTAAGCATCGGACATGTATTCCGTGCAATGTAATTCCCAGCAAATGTGAGTGTTTAGTTTCTTTTACTACCTTTACTTTTCAGATCGGTAACTGAGCCTTAGAGACATTAAGTGACTAAGGTTAAGAAAAGGTAGGGGCGCCTGGGTGGCTTAGTCGGTTAAGCGTCCGACTTTCGCTTAGGTCATGATCTCGCGGTTCGTGGGTTCGAGCCCCGCGTCAGGCTCTGTGCTGACTGCCAGCTCAGAGCCTGGAGCCTATCTCAGAGTCTGTATCTCTGACTCTCTCCTGCTCATGCTGTCTCTCTCTCTCTCTCTTCTAGAAATAAATAAAAATATTAAAAAAAAAAAAAAAGAAAGAAAGAAAAGGTAGTAAAGATCTGTTTGGACATGCTGAGTCTGAGGTGCCAGTAGATCATCTGAGTTGAAATCAGTTGTAGTTCTAGATCTGGAAGAGAGCTCTGGTCTGCTGATCCAACTTCAAGCAGAGTCAACATAGGCTATTTGAGTGAGTGGGAAGCCCTGGGACTGTCCAAAGAGACCAGAGAATAAGAAGACTGAGAGAAAGAACGGAAGAGGTAGGCAAAACATGAGAATTCTAGGTTTTACCTACAGGAATTAGGGGTAATGGTAGAGTGACATGAGTAGGCAAAGGGAGTCGAATCATGGAAACTGAGCAAAGGGGAGGTTGGAAGAAGTAAAAAAATGATGAACAAGGACAAATTCTACAGATAGGTGCCCATAGAAATTAACAATAGGAAGTCACTAGTCATCTTACAGAGGTATGTTTCAGTGTAACTATGAGGTTGAAAAAGTTAAGATAACATTAGTTTAGAGACTGTTTCTGGCCAGTTGAATATTGCCAAGTTATTATGTTAGAAGAGCCTAATGAATATTCCATGGGATATAATGAAAGGCTTTGAGAACTGATACGATGGAAAAGACTGTCCAAGAGTCACAGGACTGAAATGCGCCTTTAGCAAAAGGGGCCGGGGTGACTCAAAAGGATGGCAGAGACAATGACTCTTGTTAGAATAGGAATCCAGCGGGACCCTTTCAGGTAATTTTGCTTAGAGACGGGATGCTTTTACCCATAAAAGAAGAGAAACAAGAGACCATCTCATTGCTTTTGGCTGTGATTGAAGGAGTCCTCAGTCTAGAGACTGTGTTTTGATAAAGCTCTAAAGAGGACATCCATACCTGTCTCTTGAAACCCTTACCCCCCAGAGTGCTACGGCAGGGCCGGGCAGCATCTGCCTCGCCTGGGAGCATGTTAGAAATGCAGTTTCTCCGGGCACCCTCCTACACTGTTGGTGGGAATGTAAACTGGTACAGCCCCTCTGGAAAACAGTGTGGAGGTTCCTCAGGAAACT